>NW_004797442.1:552045-573541 GCF_000002075.1 Aplysia californica
TCTTCTTCTTCTTCTTCTTCTTCTTCTTCTTCTTCTTCTTCTTCTTCTTCTTCCTTCTTTCTTATTCCTTTTTTCTTTTTTCTTTTTTCTTCTTGTTCTTCATTATTTCCTTTCTTTCTAATGATTATAATCTTTTAGTCTGACACTTTCGTATACAGTGTAAGTGACGGGAAGAACATGGAGAAAAGTCAGTCCTCTTTACCATATTTCTCAGAAAAGCATAATAAGGATATTTAGGGGTCTTCCGGGTTTTCCAAAAGAAAAGGATGCAATGTCATTATCTTGGCCTACAATACCATCCTTGTACTAGGATGTGTCTAGTACGCGCACGCGCTGTGTGTGTGTGTGTGTGTGTGTGTGTGTGTGTGTGTGTGTGTGTGTGTGTAAGTTGATATGAGCTTGCATTTGGGTGTACATGTGTGTTGTGATACTGGTACGTGTGTTGTAGAGTTTTTGAGTGCGTGCGTGCGTGCTTGCGCCCGTGCTTGTACATATGTGTGCGTGCGTGTGTGTGCGAGCGCGTGTGTGTGTGTGTGTGCGAGCGCGTGTGTGTGTATGTGTGTGTGTGTGTATTTAATTGTGCTTGATATAAATTGCTATTATCCCCCTCTCTACATTAATCCGTCAGAAATCTCATGGCTAATCCATTCACGTGTAACTGCCATCTGGGCTGGCTTGCTGAGTGGCTGAAAAAACGCAACGTCATCACAGGAACACCGACATGCACCGCGCCACACGATGTGAAGAACACCCCAATCCAAGATCTGAAGCCAAAGGATTTTGTCTGTGAAGGTAAAATTCCCTGTCGCTAAAGACAACTTATTTTGGAGATTCAAAAAAGGCAGCCAAAATCCCACCCACAACTTTGGTTTCGCCCGATTCAATGTATTATTTGTACAATGTAGAGACTGAAGACTGCTTGACAATTAATTTTTGGGCTTCATTTTTTTTTCGCCACGTTATAATATAGATCTAATAATATTAGAGTCTACATACAGGCCTAGATTTAACTATTGTGTTATACAGACAAGTCAGCTGTGCCTCAGATTAACTTTGTTTTTGTTTTCAGAGAACAATGAGCTCGGATGTCATGTGGGTATTCAACCTTGCTGTCCTGACAGCAACATGGGTGAGTGCTCTAACTACAGCTGCTTACTTAGGAAGAGCCTCTGTGGTGCAACCAGCATTGGTATAATTCAAAAATGAATGTTTTGATATAAGCGTTGACCAGGGAGGAGGGGTGGGGGTGTTGTTAATCGTGTGATGTTGATGCAGAATTTTCTTTTTACGGTACCAGTACAGTCTTTCAGAACATAACCTCTACAAAGTATATTGTGAATACCATTCTTCCTCATTTTGCACGATATAATCTGCCATACATGCTGAATAAACGACCCCTACTTGAGTATGATAATATAACACGCAGATTTTATATCTTGAATTCAACTTGAATTTTAGCCATGCTTTTGCAAAAACATATATTATGCCTTACTACCTTAGACTTGTTCAGCTTTTTAATTCAAAAGAGATAACAGAAATAAGCAACGCATTGACAATCCTTGTACTAGGTCAAAGTTAGGCACAATGGGAAAAAAGAAGCTATAATTCGGCGCTTTGACCCATTTCTTCAACAGTGACTGTGGAAAACAGCTGTGACCCTCGGGCCTACTGCCCCCCTAAGTGCACGTGCACTGGCACAGTGGTACGCTGCAGTCACCAACAACTGAATGAGATCCCAAAGTATATCCCCCTTGACACTACCGAACTGTAAGTACAGATTTTATGACTGTATATAGAAATGGTGTTACTTTTCTTCTTTTTTTTCAACATATCAGGTGGTGTTCAGTTTCATTTTCATACCAAAGGCTAAAATTTGAAAATAGTTTCAAGGCTGAGAATGTGGGCCTATCACATACGCAATGTATAAATCATTAATGCTGCCATATCATTAATATATTATCGTGCTGAAATTGTTGTTTTTTAAATGAAATGGAGAACTTTTGTTTTTGGCTACAAGTTGCTATTTTTCTTTTAATTAAAGTTGTTTTATTATCAACTGCAACTGTATCAACAGGATGCTTCTTCACTTGCAATGTGCTGTAGCTTGCCGTTCCATGGATTTTGTGTCCCTTTTGTTTTTGGCTGTTGATATTTTAAAAAATTTTAATTTTTTTTTTTGGGGGGGGGGAGGGGTGGTGAGTGCTTATCTATTTTTTAAGAGAGATGGCAGGCGAGTTGGGAGCAATTTTGGAAAGAAGAAAAACTCTTTTACTTCATAACTGCAATGTAGTCATTATGTGAAGAGAAGAAAGCAGAATTATTATTTGAATTAGCTTTGACTGGTAACAGTTTATAGAGCTACACCCTTCGTAGTAACTTGGTCATGGTTTTAACCATTTTGTTTTCTTTATTTATTCATTTACCCTAGATTTTTTCTCCCCTTTTTCAGCTATGTGGATGTGAATGACATTGCTAAAGTGCCATATGAGATCGGCCTTCTCACAAACCTTAAGCGCTTGTAAGTCCGGTTTGCAAATAGAACAAATAAAATGTTGTCCATTCATTTTAGCTTTTTAAATTTTCTTGCTTTTTTTATTATTATTAATAGATCTACAAATGTATGGGTAACTTTCAAAAGCTCTTTACAAAAACTCAGTTTATTTTTATTTGTACGTAGAAAACCTTATTTGCAAGCATGCTTTTTATGCATTTTTACCTAATTTCTTTTTTTAATAAATGTATTAGCTAAATATTATCATGTGCATCTCTTATGAACACATTTTATGTTTTATGCCGATGATAGATACCTATTAGGTCTGCTGCCATTTTCCATTCATAACTGATCTGTATGAATTCCTCTTGATCCCTCACAGAGACTTGAGTCACAATAAAATTGTGACTTTACCGTCAAAAATTTTCTCGAACCTCACACAGTTGTCAACCTTGTAAGTATACCAGACAGTAGTTTGCATTTGACTAATACAGGAGTTTTCTTCTGCAAAGAATATCATGTTACTATATTCCAATTTGTAAAAATTTTTGAGTTACTTAGGCTTACCGGGGTATTCAGATTTTCCTTATTATATCATATTCTTAGTCATATTATGTCAGAATCAGATTAGTATTTCTAAGGTGCATGCACTTTTTATAGGAAAAAACGATCTATCCAATATTCTGTTTTTAGACACAAGAATAATCCTTCTACACGCCACAGACAAATAAAACTGCTACCTTTGGCCTGGTTTATGTTTCAATAGCTTGATTTCTCTCAAAACCTGCCGTCTCCATAATCTTTTTTACATATTGGACAGTTCCTACCAAATGTATTTTAAGGAAGCGACTCGATTTTTTTTTTCTTTTTTGGGGTCTCTTTTTTCGTTTTGTTCCCTGCGATACCACAGTAGGCTAGATTTCACTTTGTTTGCCAAATTTAAAAAGATCTATACCAAAAGTTTTGATATTAAAATCTAATTGGATTAGAGGCCTGCTACATTCATCAATCTAATCAATTGAGTTGTACTGTATAAGAAATGTTGCTTTTTTTATTGCGGAAGTGCTACTGTTTTTGAAGAGAATTACAATGGTTTTATCGTAAAATCTCAAAGTAGACTATTTTAGAAATGTGAATGTTTGTTTCAGTTGTTTTGATTTTGTTCTGTTTGTGACTTGTCTACGTTGCTTCTTTTCAGAATTCTGAGCTATAATGATCTGCAGTGCATTTCCGAGACAAGTTTCTTCAACATGAAAAACTTGAGAATTTTGTAAGTGCAAAATTGTTATAACTTTACGTTCCAAAAGTTGTGTGCAGTAATATTTCATATTTCTTTTAAAGTTCTTGAACATTTTAATTATTCCAGTATTACTTTTTCAATATTAAGGCTAAAACACATTTTCAAAATACAAAACTAGTTTCGAACCCTGTGTTTTTATTTGGAAGGGATTGTTTATTTGTTTGTTGTTTGTTTGTTTGTTTTGTTTTTTGTTGTTGCTTTTTGGGGGGAGGGGGAGAGTGGGGATCTCAATTTTGTTGCTGCTGTCATTTTCAGTGTTTGTAGGGTAGTCACAAGAATAATGGGCTTTTATTTCATTTTAAACCAGCATTTCTGGTGTTGTGTCTTATAACTGTTATTGTTTGATTTCTTTCTTGACATACACCTCTTGAAGTTGTTCCCTTTTCCGTTTATCTTGGTTAGATTTGGAAGCATCTTGCTTACCTTTGAGAAAGAAGAAGACAAGTGCTGAGAGTTGTGGTGCCCTATATAAAGGACGTGAAACTTACAGAATTACACTTATTTCATGTACGGTTACTTTTGATTTGGCTGGTGAGTGGTGAGGGTCCTAAAGATACACCATTGTAATATTATGAATAATTAAGCAACACTTCAGTGCTTATCGTTCCTTTCCTCAGATCTCTCCATGAGAATAACATTTCTACTATTCCATACGGAGCCTTCGACAGTCTCAAGGCTTTGTCGCACATGTAAGTTCTTGAGCAATGCACAATGCATAATGGAATTTGACAATTTCATATTGTTCGAATCTAAGCAAATAAAGTTTAGGACTATGCAAAGCAAACTTGAGGGGGGGGGTGGAGAGAGTGGGGGGAGAGAGAAGAGAGAGAGAGAGAGAGAGAGAGAGAGAGAGAGAGAGACAGACAGACAGACAGACAGACAGACAGACAGACAGACAGACAGACAGACAGACAGACAGACAGACAGACAGACAGACAGACAGACAGACAGAGAGAGAGAGAGAAGAGAAGAGAAGAGAAGAGAAGAATAGAGAAGAGAAGAGAAGAGAAGAGAGAGTTTATGCCCAAGACATGTTCATCACCATTCTGGATTTCTTTCATTTTTCAGATTGTTGCCAGTGTTATGTACACTCCCAGTACAGTAATTAAAAGTGTCAGATGTTGTTTTTAATCGATCTGGATCAAAATGTCAGATACGATATCAAATTATATGCACAAACACTAGCTTGAACCGTTTAATTTGTCACTGACAGTGCCCTAGGAGGAAATCCTCTGTTCTGTGATTGTAAGCTGAAATGGCTATCGGACTGGATCAAGAAGGACTTCATAGAACCTGGCATTGCTTCCTGTAACGGCCCGACAAAGATGAAGTCCAAGTTTCTGCTCAGCTCACCATCATCTTACTTCGAATGCCTAGGTAATTGTTATTTAATGTGTGCAACGTTTGATGACATTGTTTCACACAGTTTGTGAATGCGTGCACCTACTATTAATGCTCACCTTAGACTCCCTTTCAACCACTTCACCCCCCCCCCCTCCACACACACACACACACGCGCGCGCACACACACACACACATACACACACACACACACACAGACACACACAGACACACACAGACACACACACACACACAGACACATGCACACACACTGTCCACATATAAAGAAACTTAGTTTTTCTCCTGGTAAAATTTCACACATTCTTCTGTCCCCCCAAAAAATGAAATTAGAAAAATAATGTCACTTCCTACATTTAATTCATAGGAGATCCTGACCCGACTGTCGCCCAGAAATGTGACGTTTGTCTCTTGAATCCATGTAAAAATGGGGGCAGTTGCAACACTGTAGAGTTCAAGGATTTCAAGTGCGAATGTACCCCAGGCTTCCATGGTGACGTGTGCGACCAGCAAATAGATGCTTGTTTTGGAAATCCCTGCAACAATGGCGGGAAATGTGAGGTCATGGAGCATGGGCGGTTCAGGTATGTCTGCCAACCCGTGGATTTAATCTTTATTAGATTTTTTGGGAGATGCCAATGCTACAAACACTTACAGTACTGTACATCACTGGTTTTTTTCATCTTTATTGTGCTTTCAGAAAATGCCCTTTTTAATCAGCAACCCCAAGAAATACTGGTTACCATGGCATATTATGCATCACTGATTTAAGATTAAATGACTTGAAAGTATCAACCGGCCACCAAACTCATCCTATTGATTATGTTCACCACTACACATAATTTTTAAATAATAGGTTTATCCGTCTATTTTCGTCCAGTAAAAAAAAGAAAGAAAGAAAGAAAACTTTTTCATTATTGCTATTTTTAGAGAGATAGAAAGGATTATTATTTTTGCAGCCCAAGAGTTTCGTTTCTTGGAGGAAAAGACAATCACTCCAGATCTTATAAATAATTTTACCCTAATCTCAATAGCATAATAATTCGAACCTGGAGCTTCAGTTTTCTATAAAACGTTCTAACTGAGGCTCAAACCCATGGGAAGTTTTTTAAAAATCGGGATCATTAAAATTATTGTTTGTTCTGAGGAAAGAATGTTCACTAACCTAATGACAAAAACAGTTGCCTCTTACGATAAAGAAAAATCACCCCTTGCTTCACAGAATTCACCCGTTGCTCCTATCTTTGCAGAGTTCACGAGTTTCTGGAGGACAATGATCAAGGGGAGAGCACTGAGACAAGGGACAATATATTAATATAACAAATGCGGGTGGCCCTTTTCTATTTTCAACCAACTTATAAATGTGTGTTTTGGTTTCTTTTTCTACTTACAGATGTGAATGCTTAAAAGGATTTGAAGGGGACAGGTGTGAGACCAACATTGATGACTGTGAGAGCAACATGTGCCAGAACAATGCAACCTGTGTGGATGAGATCGAATCCTATTCCTGCAAGTGTCAAGAAGGATACACAGGTAGACTTCCCTCTATCTTCACCTTTGTGATGTAGTTCTTTTTAAAAATATTATATATATAAGGTCACATCTATTATATTTTGTCTTGTAAGTCCATTTTTTATTCTTTGTATCGTTCAGTCATAAAAAGTTATTCTCAGGGTTATCTTGAATCAACTGGAATAGGAAACAAAATTTGTGAATGCTCCCGATTTAAGTCTGTTACAAATTATTTAATTCGAATTGAGAATAAAATGAAATGTGAACATGAACTATTGTTGTTACTATTATGATCTCTAATTACTGTCTTTGTTGTGCTCACAGGACATTATTAATTTAATTTATAATAATACTTCATATAGTCACTGAGAGATTCTACTGCTCTCTCACCGAATTAATCTACAGACTCCTTACAGCATTCCAGAGTCAGGTGTGATTTTTTTTGTTTATCTCAATATGTTATTCTTGCTGTTCTGTAATAATGAACTTTTATTCAAAATAAAAACCACAACAGGAAAATGGTGCGAGAATTCCATCCCATACTGCAAAGCTGGTTATAACTACTGTACCAACGGAGCAACATGTGTGGCTAAAACTGCTGGTTACAGGTGAATTCATTTTAGATAGCTATCGGGGGTTCTTGCTGGACAATTTCTCCTCTTCATCTTTTGTTACAGACATATTTCTATGAATTTTGTCTTTTATAACTTCAAAGAGGCTGTCTTTGTGTCATTGTTTTGGTTTTTGCTTCTGGGTTAGGGTTACAGGGATATAAAAAGATTTAACCAATAGTATTATCAACAGCAACAGCTCAAGGCCTTAATTTCTGCTTCATATTATTAATAATATGTTTATTGGAGGGTTGTTGGGGGTTTTTTTATATTTTGCATATTATATTGCAACTTGGAGTGCCACATTTTAATACATTTTTGGTAACTTCTTTTCTTTGGGAATTTCATTCATTAATAAAATTAAAGGATTATTACAGATTTTTTAAAGAAACCTTTTTTTCTGACATTCTTTCTTTCATTATGACGTAATTATATGTTACTTACAAAGCAGAACACTGTAATATGTTTAGTTCCAAGGCAAGAAAACTATTGTTATCAAAGTGAGTTTATAAGCACATCCCATGTTACATATCTTCCCTAGCTGCGAATGTCCTCCAGGCTTTACAGGCAAGAACTGTTCTGAGAACGTCGATGATTGTAAGTCACATGCGTGTCTTAACGGCGCTTCATGTGTAGATGGGCTGGACTCATACTCGTGCATGTGCTCGCCCGGCTACTCCGGTCGTTTTTGTGAGATTGCACCGGTGCTGGACATAGTGATGCTCCCTAACTCCCATGCCCGAGCGGCTGCCTGCCGGCTGCACCAGTGCCAGAATAATGCAGTGTGCTATCAGCCGGCCGGCTCGCCTGACTATATGTGTAAATGTGCCCCAGGTACTGCTATTAGATGGGAGCTTTGTCATTGTTGTTTAGTTAATCCAAGATTATTTTAAAATCTAATTTTATCTTTACATTCTTTTATGGGGATTCAGCTTGTACTTGTATGTAACTTATTAAGTGTTTTCTTAAATTTGAACTTTGGTAATTCAGATAGAACATTAAATAAATGCTAGTATTCCTTGAATAATTATAGAGATGATTCTATTTGATTGTTAAAAGAGTTGTTTTCATTCATGCATTTTGTTGATTGGGGTAGTAAATGATTAATGAATGGTAAAGTTGAGTCTCTTTATGTCAGTGCAGTTGGGGAAAGCAAGTTAAAGATTTTATTATATAAGAAATTCCTTAATATGATTGAAACAATTGTACTTTAGAAATGTCAAAATCTCATGATTTTTCTGACTCCCACATTACATACTGTCTAGCTTTGGTAATGTAAACATGGGTACATGAATTGATGTCTATATCTCAGATTAAATCTAAGAAGATAAGCAATTTCTAATGATTAATGTGTGGTCCATTCTTTTCTAAAAGCAGAATGCTTTTTGTTGAAACTTTGTAGTTTTTCTAATGAGAGAACGAAGGTCATTGATTTTCCTGTACTCCATCAAGAGATAGAAGCAACTTTTTTGTTGCTTTATATTTTCGCTGTGAAACACGACTAAAGCAAACGTTGTTGTCTGACTTCATCTTTACAGGGACATTGTTTCTTTCCTGCTATTTTTCCATTACGAAAGTGTTTCTCTTCTCAAGGCTTTCAC
This sequence comes from Aplysia californica, assembly GCF_000002075.1. Lineage (NCBI taxonomy): Eukaryota > Metazoa > Mollusca > Gastropoda > Aplysiida > Aplysiidae > Aplysia > Aplysia californica. The sequence goes on from NW_004797442.1 coordinate 560,920, forward strand.
TCTTGTAATGTCTTATGTAGTAGGAGTTTCTTTCACAAGTATAATTACTTATCAGGCGGTTTTTGGTAAGATACAGAACAGTTTATCCCTTTGCTGTGGCTCTATGTAGTGACATAAAGGCTTTTGTGATATTTTTTTTTACGTATTTACAAAATATAATTAAAATCAGTCTTTAACGACTCACAAACTAGTGCGTGACAAAAATAAGCATTCCCATTACTCTGTGAATTAATCTTCATGTATCTTAATACCCTCACTTGTGAGGTGGAAAAAAGGTTTGAAATACTTTTTGCAAGTTTTTCAAACCAAAATTTAACGCTTTCAATGAAAGTGACATTTTTGTGATACTACTAAGCTGCTGTAGAAAGTAATTATAAAGTAGTTGCCGCTTCATATGTCGTTGCTGCTGCTGCAAGATCCGTTCTTTTTACTTTAGTTTGTTTGTATGTGTTGTTTATTTGTTTGGTTTGGTGTCATTTTTCTTATTCCTTTCATACTTTTAGCATAGACTAAAAAGATAAAGCAACCAGTCTTTATTGTGAATTCTTTTTTGTTTTGAGGTTTCTATTATATAAAGGCAGAGTGGCCAGCTGGCCTATTGGGGCTTTTATTTTAGGTCAGCATTGCTTTGAGTTGGGTTGTTTTTTTTTACTTTTCTTTTCATCCAGATTGAGCATGTGGAATTTTTATGGCTAAAGTGGTATCATTTTTTTAAGTTATACCAATAACGTTAGCATGAATGTTGTAATAATTTTTCTAACTTTAAGTGTGAGTACCTGCTCGCGTCATTTTTTTTTCCGTCTCATGTCAGTGCATGTTCCTACTAAAAGAGCAGTTTGTGTATAAGTCTTTAGAATTCTTTAAATGAGCAGGTTACGAATTGTAAGGTAGGGACAGGGTAGACGCTCCAAATGGGGGTATTTAAAATGAAATTTCATTAGAGAGCCTGTGCTAACATATAAACGTTTTACACTTTTGAAGTAGACTTTATGGTTTATACAAAATATTTTCTTTTTTAGACATAAGTGACTTTTGGTCAGTGGTAGATATTTTTCATCGCTTTTTGGAGAGCATTGAGTTTGAAACAGTTATTGAAATCTTTCCTTCTCCTGTAATATCTGTTTGTCAAGCCTTGTAAAAATCACCAGAATGTTTCTACTGTTTTGTGGCTTGTTTACCGTGGTGTTGCTCTTTTTCTCTACTCTTAATGCATAATCTTTATCACTTTGAGAACAGTTTGGTTTCACATGATTAATGTTGCTTTGTAAGATTGATAGCCAATACCTATGACTAATGTTGGTTTGTTATTTATTCTGGTCCAGGTTTTGAGGGCAAAAAGTGTGAAAAGCTCTCGAGTGTCTCCTTTAAGGACAAAGACTCCTACGTCAAACTGCCAAGAGTGGACTTCCGCCAGATGACCAACATTTCCATCTCCTTCACCACAAAGAGCCACAACGGCATCTTACTGTATGCAGGAGAACAGCAGCACATAGCAGTAGAACTTTTCAGAGGTCGGATCAGAGTCAGTTTTGATGTCGGCAACTACCCTGTCTCCACTATGTTCAGCTATGAGCGTGTGGATGACGGAAAGCCCCATGTCGTCTCCATGGTAATTCAACAGAAAAATTTCACCATGACGATTGACAGCAACAACCTTCCCCGAACCATTGTGAATGAGGGTTCTCGTACACATCTTGATCTGCATGATGCTCTATACCTCGGTGGACTGCCCAGTGCCATCAATGCCCAAGCCTTCAAAAAATGGCACATAAGGGATGGAACTAGTTTTAGAGGTATGAATGCAGGGGGGAGAAATGCATTTATTTAGGTAGAACAGAATTTTGTAATCGTTCCTATAGAGAATTGGAGACTGGATGCTTTCTCATCAATAGCCAGTAAGAAATCAGCACGTTAATTAACTATAGTATAGTTACTGGAGATGTCACATATTGTTGAACAGCCCTTGAGGGCATACTCAGTTCTTTTCTCCTAGACTGTGAAACATCAGGTGAGATACTCAAGAATGAATATATCATTTAGTTACAAGATCTTGAATATCTCAACTTCAGCTCATGCCATGACTGTGATTTATCTTAGAGGGATCACTGATATCATAAGGTTCTTTTTGGCTGCAACAGTTTGTTTTTTTAATGGAATCTTTATTTTTCTTTTGAGCAAATTGAAGACTGCAAAGTGTTACCTTTACTGTCTCTAAATGTCATCACTCTAAAAGTTTACTTAATTTTATCATGTGTTTTTCTGTGCCTCAGTGTTGCAGACTGGGCAGATATTCTGAACTTAAGAATGGCTGTGTTATTTGAAGAGAGCTTTATAGAAAGTAGAAAGCTTGTACATAGATGTCAAGTGAATGCCAGCCGGATGACTCCCCTCCAAATCCCCAAATAGAAGGAAGAGATAAGTATGAACAAAAACATTCCACTGCCATTTATATTGCATTGTATTTTTACTATCATCAGGCTGCTTCTCTAAAGTTCACATCAATAGCAAGCAAGTTGACCTCCTGACCTCTAACGAAAGGTTCAAAGTGACCCCTGGCTGCGACTCAGTCAACAAGGACCCATGTCATAACCACCTGTGCCAGAAAGGACGATGCAAACCCAGACGTAGAAAATCTGGATACAGATGCAAGTGCAAACGTGGCTATTCAGGCACTTATTGTGACAGAGGTTTGTATTGCTGCTTTTCATCATCAGGATTTTAGTATGAAGATAGAAAATTCAAAATTGTAAATATTTAACCTTGATTTCAAAGTTGTAAATTTATTTGGGAGGTGGAACCTCCAAATTCAGCATCCACCCCTAATACCACTGTGCGAAATTGGCAGAGAGCCTAAAAAATTCTTTTAAAAACCCAAGTTCAGAAGGTCTCGTCATGGATTCGAAGTAGGGCCATCCGCTCCATAGTCCAGCATGATGCCAACTGAGTTAACTTTACTTTACTTTACTTTTATCCTCCACCTATACCCTTTTGGGTGTCGCGGGAAGAAAGAGACTTCTCTCTGCCACTAGCCAGAGAGCTTGGGTCAGGGGGATGTCATGAGTTGTTAGTGTTTCCCCGAGTCCACCTATCCAGGTCTTTCTCGGTCGCCCTCGAGCCTTGTTGCCATAGAATTTTTTTATGTGGGCACATTGTGCTGGATGGTGTGTTGGTAATCGCATGAGATGTCCGAACCATTTAATTCTTTGGTGTTGGATGTGATGTATAACATCATTTGTGCCCACCATTTCTCTGACTAGAGAATTTCTAATTTTGTCTCGCCTAGTCTTTTTTACTGCTTTTCTAAGACTTCGGGTTTCAAAATGTTGAAATTCTTTGCTCCAATGTCTTGTTCTTGGTCCATGTTGATTGAGCGCGCATAAAGTAGGAGTTCTGCTTGAGATAATACAGTCAGTATTTATTTACTGTCCATCCTTTAAGCCCAAGCCCCATAAGTCTACATAGCCCCTGTACCTGAGTTTGTGAGGAGAAACTGACTTTTGAATTCAAACTGTGTCATGCAGAGGTGGACAGAGTTTTTAGCTGAAATATGTTGTTGCCTTCAGGTTGTCCATTTATAAATGAATATATTATCTCCCACCCCTCCACAAGCTTCTCTTGATCACAGAAAAAAAGTAGCTAAATCATGTCCCTTATAAACAGCACGTGGCTGACCGTCAGGAACAGGATAATTCTACATTCTATGTAGATAAAACAGCCATTTACATAAGAATTGACCGCATGGTGAGAGGAAGATTTCACCGTCAGAGACCCCCTTAGTTTTAACAGGGAACATCAAAGAAGACTGTGGAGTGCACATTTATCCCGGTTGTTTGATCAGTATGACAAGAGCATAGTCAGATCAAGCTGAAGGTTAATCTGGTCTTTGCATTAAACTGAATAAGCTTAAGATTTTGATGAAATATTCTTTGACCTATCTACAATCAAGTATGAAAACAGTAATATCTCACTCCTACGTCAGTCTTTCATTGTCTTCTCTTTATTTCAAGAAGGTATCTAAGAGGAGGCTACGACTCAAAAAAGTTTTATCATTGTATTTCAACCTTTTTGTTACTCTTATCAGTCTGCTGAAAGAGAAAGTGAATTGGTATTGGAACTAAATGAGTGTTTTTTGTCAATATGGTTGCATACCACCTATAATGTAACACTTCTTCCTATTTTCAGTAATTATAACTTGGCGTCTGACTTGGTTTTTGTCGTTTTTGTGAAGCAAACTGGAAAATGTCTTTGTACATATGAATACCAAGTCTGCTTTTAACCAACCAGTTGAATTATATCAGTCTAAAGGTCTCTCATTCAGTGTAACACAACTGACTGTCTGTCATCGTTGAAATAAACAGCCAATATATTCATCATAATGCCAGCGTTATAGGAACGAAAAGTAAAAAATAAGCCTATCACCTTGCAGTTTGTGTTTATGGCTAGATTTTGTGTAAATAAAGTGCTCATGGAGCTGTGATCGTATGAGATAGTTTTGTGGAATTGTACAAAACGGAATTATTGAGGATAGTCATCATTTATTCAGGCCCGATCATAACTTCCCATTTGTCAAAATGTTTGTCTTGTATGTTGAGGCCGATGAAAGTCCAAAATTTGAAATAAGAAAAAAAAATTTGCCACATTCTTTAAAGTTCTTTTCTAGATTTGTTTGTTGGTTGGTTGGGGGTTGGGGGGGGGGTGAGTTGGGTTTTTTATATTTGTTTGAATTTAAGAAGTTTGTACATGATTTGGGCAGTATTTCTTTCATACGAATTCTTCATTTATTCTCTTTTCAGCTCCTACCTGCAAGACCGTTGTCTTTAGGGACAATTTCATTGACCCAACCACCAAGTGCAAGTCAAAAGCACGTATTCGGTTCAGAAGATGTGAGGGAAAATGCCACAATGGCTATTGCTGCAATCCTAAGAGAATAAAGAACAGGAAAGTTCGGCTCTTCTGCGCTGACCGGACAAGCTACATCTATGAGCTCCCCATCATTCGTAAATGCACATGCAAGAAATGTGACAAGAAGTAACCAAAGCCCACCTTTAGCATGTTACTCTTATACCACCACAGCATGTTTGTTATAGAAACAAGCCAGAATCTCTCAAGTGTAGGCTTCTTTGCATGAGATTTTATTTTGTGGATCGTGTTCAGTGAATTGGCTACTTCCAGCCTGTCATTGTGATCCTGTGGGTAATAATGGTGGAAGAAAAATAATGACTCTTGAAGCTGATTTTGCTGTGTGTAGAAATAAAAGACTCACTTATGGTAAAATATGGAGGTTTCTTGTATTGAGGAGTGTGATGTGTAGCTCTCTGTCCTTACTGAAGACTGTATTAGACCTGAGACATTCAGATCTATGGATTGCCAAGACCAAAATGGAATGATAAGAATGTCATTATGTTACAAGAGACCATGTTTTATGGACTGGGACGCTCTTGTTTAAATAAAAATACAAGTACCTGAGCTAAGGTTTGAGGATGGGTCTTCACGGTTTCAATACTGAACTTGAGATGTCTAAGGTTATTGTATGCACTCCATGGATGTGGCTTCTGGGAACCTACGTGAGGAGCTGACTCATATCTTCTTCTGGATATCTCAAGCTGGAGGATATACTTCTGCTTCTAAAAATGGCACAACTATCTATAAATACTGTTTGCCCAGTGCTTTTGTTGTACAATGAATGACTAAGACAAATGTACAAAGGACAAAAGTTTCTGTTTTATTTGAATTTCTGAGCATGAAAAATGAATCATTTCGAAGAAGTTTAAAGTTTATGTTTTTAAGCGATTAGAAGCTCCAATAACTTGAGAGTAGCTGATTTACTGTCACTGGCATAACTACTTGTTAATACTTTCAGACTATTCAAATCTTAATAATCTTAATTTCCAATCTCTCTAGCTCTTACAAAAAGTAATGAGTGATTTTGGAATCAGATTCCTTTTTGTCTACAAACCCAATTTGCAGATATTAATTTGTGACTTGGACACTTTCTACCCAAAAACCTAAGGGCTCAAAAATGCCCATAGTACAAGAGAAATTATTGTTTCATTAAAGGACCCATCATCGTGAAAGAAAGACTTCTGCCTAGCCATCAAACAAGATGCAGAATGTTATGCATGTTCATCATGACTAAATCTGGCCAAGGATTGATAGTGGGCCTACATGACAAGATAACTTATCAAGATCTACCTCAAATTGCTTCGTCACACAAGCGACTAAATCAACTTCTTTGTTAACTGTTTAGCACGATGTCATTGTCTTGATGAGCTGCATATTTTTTTCTGTTCAGTTTTCATGCCAATGTGATTGGTCAGTATGATAAATATACTAATGTAATGTTTTTGTCATGGTATGCATAAATACCACTCCATGTTTTCATATGATCATGTCAGTCTGTTCTGGATCTTTTATTTGTAGTGGTGGATGAGGGAAGAACGAATTTTGATTCTCTTCAATTACATGTCTTTTTTGTCTTCTCTGTGTATCAGTGTGATCCACGCAAAACATTTTTAGACCTTTCAAATATAAAATACGTTAGAGGAATCCTAAATCTTGAAAAAGCTCCAAACTGTAATAGCGGCTCATAATTTCTTTTTTGTCAAAGAATTGATTGGGCTATAATTGCCACAGCCGCTTAGGTTTGAGTTGATGACCTGAAGTGTCTTACAATAAGGCTCTGGAAATTTGTTTCTCAAGGTTTTTGGACCACAGACTTGAGCAGGTAAATAATCTTGAAACAAGAAGTGAGATATAAAATTACATATGTATTATGTGCTGTCATATTTAACAAGGATCATCAACAGAATGGTTTGCACTTTTAAGTTCTATTACTGGTCACATGTTATGATAAAGCTTTTAGATCTGCTCTTTGTTCTTTAATCTTGTCTCATAGTGAGATGAAAAATTCTGCTTTTAAGTTTTATGTAACATTGATTTTTTTTCCTCTATGACTTTTTCATTGTAACGTTTAAGGTCAGTGGATTTTAAAAATGAAGTTCATTTCCCCAAACTGAACAATTTGGAACATAAGGGGGAAAGGGGAGGATGGGTGGATGTTCCTTCAATTTATTTGTTCTGAGGAATAATATCAGAATATGAAAGCTTTTCAGTTTACTGATGTGAGTCGTAACAATTTTTCTGCAAACTTTATCAATAAATGAAATGATTTGCACTTTTTGTGATTTAGATAAGTGTGTTACATCATAGTCAGAATAATAATGAAATCAAAGAATACAACAATTTTCTGTTCGTTTGACAATGTTCAGCGAAGTCCTTTTAAAAACACATTTCTGTGTGAGTTTTATGTGAAAATCATTGAGCAAAGCCACAAAATAAATTTAATTTGCAGTTTCCAAGGATACTACAACTTTGGAAGTCACCAAACTATGGCAGCCCTTTTCTCGCTAATTTTATCTCTAACACCAGGCAATCCCCACCTCCTTCAATTTCAACTATCTCAACTTCTCTTCAAGAAAGATAGGTATTTTTTCATAAAAAGCAAGACAATTAAACAAGCTTTAAGATTATAGCAATATCTGCACATGCCCAAAAACTGATGAGCGTCTGATTCCACCGCGTCGTGACACAAATCTTTTGAATGTTTTTTCCTCCTCTTCTTAGCACTTTATCAGTCTTTCATATTCTCTTAATCACATAGATCTTAATTAAGCCAAACTACAAATGCAAAGAAAGAGCACAAAAAATTCCCAGAAACGGTATCCCTAGCTTCACCCTTGGCCCCCTTCTTTAGACAGTTTGCCACTTCAAAAATAAAAATAACAATTTTTCTCTTAACTCTGTTAAGAAAAAAAAAGCTAAACTTTGAGGAAATGAAGTAGATTTTGTTTTTCACAAATGAAAAAAATTGACAGTGCTTGTAAATAAAGAACTTGTTTGTTATTATATTCATATAATTTGAAGAATGAGGGTAAGATTCATTGACACAACTTGCTGTCAGTAATGGACTCCTATGTTCCGCAGTCCCTGTTTTAGTTTTTGTAATCCAAGGTACATTCATAGTTTGCATCTATTTATTTTGATTTCATTGTACATTCATTATATTTTGCGATCTTAAGAATGTGATAACAGAAAATGTGCAGGATGAGACCATAGTAAGGGGTTTTTTTTAGTTACGGAAGAGTAATCGTAAGTTTAACTTTGTTTTATGAAGTAGGATAGTCTATTTTATGGCAGATAGAAAAAGAAAAGAAAATGTTACACCAGTCTCATTTTTTTTCCTTTTGGAATTGACTTCATACCTTTTTTTGTTCTGATATTTTCCTATTGCCTAAATAGTTTAGTTGCCTGAGAGACATTTTTACACTAGAAATCATTTTAAAGCAAGAATTTTTGTTTCTGTGAAATATTCCTCACCTTGCACAGAGTAGCATGAATGCCAAAGATTTTTTTCATACTTGTATATATATATATATTCACAGTCTTTTCATTTTCTATAGCTGCTGTTTTCCTTTTGGGGTTTTTTTTTCTTTTTAATTTGTTTTTTTGTTTTATTTGTTTTGGGTCATTTTTTGTTATTCCAAAGTTGTCACAACAAGCCAAAGTCATATGTAAAAAGTTTATGATCCTTCATTAATCTGTTTATATACCTATAGATTGACAATCCCTGCATTGTTTAACTATACTGTGATGTATGCATTGGTCAAATGGAAAAAGAATGTGTATTTTTATTGGAAAGATATTTTGTTCAGAAAAATCATGTACTATACTGCTGCTGTTGTGCATAAACCTGGACTTGCTGAGGTCATAATGTGCTTGATCTATTCTTGGCTTCAATTGTGAAAATTTGTTATAACTGCTGTAGCCATTCATTGTCATTTTACAGATGTTTTATGAAGAGCTCTGCAATGATTTTTATTTCTCATGAGTGTGTTCAATGAGATCAGAGATCATCATTCTTTTTTTCCCGAGGGATGAGATGGAGAGTGTGAGGGAACGTTGAGGTGTATGTGTGGGGTATATACACACACTGTGTGTGTGTTTGTGTGAGTGAGAGTGTGTGTATGTGTGTGTATGCTTGTTTGTATATGTGTGTGGGAGAGCGAGAGAGAGAGACCGAGACCGAGAGGGAGAGAGAGAGAGAGAGAGAGAGAGAGAGAGAGAGAGAGAGAGAGAGAAAGAGAGAGGGAGAAAGGGAGTGGGGTTGGGGACAAGAAAAATTACAACATTTTGGGGGAGGGATGGTTGAAACGCATTGCTATGAAATGAATTATTTAGTATTTGTTTTAACGTATTTTATTATATTTACCCTATCAGAGTGAATCCGTGTGGGCATGGACAGAAGATGAGGTAAACCAGTTTGACTGTGTCGTCCTATTGGGCTTGTCAAAATGTACACTGCAATATATGTGTAGATATATGTATCATTTTTATTAACGTGTAGATTTATGTTCTGCTTAATGCTTGACTCCCTGAAATTTCTTACAAATATGGAAAAAGCAACAAATTCAGTGAGGTTTTGTCCTGCTGGAATATGTTGTCTCCTCACCCTTGAAATTTCTATTTAAACATGACCTGTTTCTATCCCCAGCCCACCCCAGTCCAGTCTCTGATTCATCTGAATCCATAGCTGACCCAAATCTCAAGCCCACTTCTAAATAATTATTATTTATATATTCGCTCTGTCCAGAGGACGATATCAGTGACTTTGTGCTTGAGGTGTGTTCAGGCTGTGTTGAGCTACCTGAGCACTGGGGATCGAGTGGGTCCTCACCTGTTGAAAGAGAAATTTGCCTGGCTTATGTGTTGCAGTCATTTACTGCGCATTTTGGAAAAGGGATGCTAGACGGCCCCACATTCTGAGCTTTGTTCAAGCTCTATAAGAGTTTCTTGGGCCATGTTTTGGGCTATGATTTTTTTTCATTAGTCCATATTATGTCATATGGAGGATACATTGTTTGCACCTGTATCACCATTTCTTTTAGAATTTTAATTCTGTGTCTGCTGAGTAGATTGTAATATATGTTTGTGTGTTGGTAAAGTGTTCGTCTTCCATGTTTATGTACTTGATAGAAGGTTGTGAAGATAAGGAATACGATGTGTTGTCCTTAGTGTGCTTTCAACCTGTAAAAAGAAGACAGAAAACTGGTATTGGGAACGGACTCTGTCTGACAGTTAACCTTACATGTAGAGTTAATTTACCACACATGTAAAGTGAACCGAGTTGACATTTTCCAGCAGTAGTTGTTATTTGTTCTCACCAACATTCTGACTTGAATGAATTTGATCTATGTGTTAGAAACAATTAGCCAAGAAGCATTAGGCATTTTCTACAGTGGTAAACTTTTTTGTATAAATGATTTAGTATCATTAGAATATGACTGCATGCTATTTTATGCTCTCCGTGTCTATTGCTTTGTTTATAGTATACTTGTGTTCTCAGCTATTGCTTCATGTGTTATCTGAGTTAGTTTCTTTTGATTTCTAAATTTCTGTAGCTCATCCTCTGTCAGTTACCATCTCTTAACATTCATTTCATATCATATTTTTGTTTCACCCCCCAAAATTTCTTCTCAGACATAGGTCCCAGCTCATTTCACTTGATGATATTTTTTTGTGTCTGTATATTTGCCCTTATAAATAAAATGACATTGTTCATCAAGCGTTATGTCTGCTATGTTCTACACACTTTACCTGCAGCCTGGTTGATCCCTGGGGGTCATTGTTGGCTTTTTACCTTTGTTACGTTTTAGACAGTAGCCTATCTGGAATTGATTTCATGACTTTCAAGAGTATAATCTCCTTTTCTCCTCCATGCCTCCACCCTCACCCGGCTACTTTTTCATCTCCTCATAAAATAGTACGCCCTACTTACCCCATTAAGAGGTCGTAGAATATTTCCGATGACAAATTTTCTTTTATAGTGCCAGCTTGTGATGATATGTTAAGAGGAATCTTTTTCTTTTTTTTTTACCAAAAAAAGCCCCAAAACATGAATGCCGAAATACTTCAGCGATCAAATTTCAGAACGCCTTAAAAAGTGGGTTTATCTGGAAACAACTGATTGCCAAAGTTTTAATGTAACAGCAAGGAAATCCCATGGCAGTTTTGAAAGCTTTTTTTTTTTCATTTTTATAAATTCATGTCTCCTCTTTCTCCAATGAGTGTACTCTTTGTCAGTGCTATTAAGGGTAGGGAGAATAGAAACGCTGCAGTTTGTCTTGGTCTTGTCCAATAAACTGTATGAAAAAATATTTGATGAATGTACAGTACGATATTGTTGAAGTTTTCTTCAGTAATATATTATTATTGAGCTTACGATACCTTCTGTGAGAATCACGACTCGATTTCACGAACCTACCCCTTGTTACCATTATTGTCATGATACTTTTTGAAGTGGTTCAAGGGAAATAATCAAGGAAACTTAAGTGTAAGAGAAGATACTGGGTGGTGTTCCTTGTCCTGGCATAACCTTTGCTTCGAGCAAAGTGGGTTGATATGTTATTGAAATAATTGCACATAATAGATCTAGTACCGTTCGACGTGTTGAAATGCAGGATAATATATAATAACGCGTCTCCCCCCCCCCCCCCCCCCCTCCTTTTTCAACCACCCTTTTTATTGTCTGCCGTTCTCACCCTCTCTATTGACTAAAAGTTTTATGCCCTCCTCTTCGAAACAGTTTAGAGCATTTAAAGGCGGTTGTTTCGATCCACCGTGTCTTGACCAACCCAGACGAAATGAGTTACAGCGCCCCAACACAAAGACGGAGATTAAATAAAATCTTTCGCATGGGTCAGTTGGACTCGCCTGCTACTTGTGTTGTAGGAAAGAGTAACATCATTAGCTGTAAGGCTTACACTGCAGTCTGCATGCAGTAAGCTTCCTTTACGTATATGGGACTACGATTTAAGCCTCGTTGGTTCCAACACCAAGACAAGATGAGAAAAGGAGATGTCTTCCTCTTTATTAAGTAACACCATTTTGAATAGAGACAAAGGCAGCTTTTACCATTTTCTTTTGTGAGTGGTTTTTGGCGCTGGCAACTGCGTAAGGTCATATGAGGCCTATTTCATTTTTCTGTTTGGTAGAAATTAATGTTTAACTTTGCCCGGGTGGCGGCCGAAGCCTACTCATCGATTTTAGGACCACCATAGGAACTTTAACTTGCACAATCTACACAGGGGACCTCCGAGATTTTTTCCACCTTATCCGAGAAAACTAGGTGTTTGATCTTACCTACCCTAAGATCAGAGGTGTGGCTCAATGGCAGCAGTAAGACGGATCAAGGAGTAGCAGTAGAAAGATCCACGAGCCCAGAGGAAGGGGGAGGTGGGCTGAAAGTAAGGATGAGAGCAGATGATAGAACATGATTTGAGAGCAGAAAAGGAGATGAAAGGAAAAAATTTCAGACAAAAAGATTTTCCATCCCCTTCAGATTACGAACCCGAGACCTATTGAATGAGAGGCGAATACCTTACCTCTGAGGGGTTGAATAAAGAATAGGAACCTTAAATAGTCATATAAAGTCGGATCATTCAGTGTATGCGTAAGCGCGTTTGTTTTTGTTCGTTGTCTTTTTTTTTCTTTCTGTATGTGTGTTCGCGCGTGCGCGCGTGTGCGCTCGCGCAAGTGTGTGTATCTGTGTGTGTGTGTGTGTGTG
>NW_004797442.1:573641-576012 GCF_000002075.1 Aplysia californica
TGTGAGTGTGTGTGTGTATGTGTGTGTGCATGTGTGTGTGTGTGTGTGTGTGTGTGTGTGCATGCATGCGTGCGTGCATACCCACACACGCGCGCCCAATGCGCCCCAAATGTGACTCCGTGACTCAGTGCATAAAGGAGAAACAAGATGTATGAGAATTCAAGGGCCATAACTGACTAGAAGGGTCATGAAGAGGGTTGTTGGACCTTTACATGTTTGGATCAGCCCCATGCGAGACTGACAAAGAATTATCCTCACTCATTCCTAGTGCCGGGGGTATTTCCATGCATATATTCATTGCTTTATGCATTTAACGACAACGCGTCGTCCTTACTGAGAGTGATATGAGAGGTGCGACACATCGCGAGTCGACCTTCACGACAGACATTCTTTCACACCACACAATCAAGTGGCAATGGCGCTGATGGGACTGCAATGTTGTGAATAAATTTGGTGATTGAGAATTTCTCTTTGAACTCAGACTTGAACAGGGATATAGATTATGACGCAATTTCCATTGAAGCGGTTATGGAAAAAGGATTGCCCTTCGGATTTTGCTGTCAAACGGTTCCGCTGTAAATGGATTGTGTTGAGATTCATTTGTTTTTAATTTGCACACCTCTCTCTCTCTCTCTCTCTCTCTCTCTATATATATATATATATATATATATATATATATATATATATATATATATATATATATATATATATATATATATATATATATATATATATATATGGCTCGCTCTCTCTCTGTGTCTCTCTCACTCTCTCTCTCTCTCTCTCTCTCTCTCTCTCTCTCTCTCTCTTTATCTTTCTCTTTCACACACACACACACACACACACACACACACACACACACACACACACACACACACACACACACACACACACACACTTCTTAAGCAAACGTTACAATGCGAGATATTGTTGGGGATGAATGTGTCAACTGTCTTCTTTACAACACGACCCAGGGTGTTGCGAAATGACAAGGGAAACAACGTTAAATGCACATCTCTCATTCAAAGGTCTCGGGTTCGAATCCGGATAGCGACCGAAACATTTTCTTCTCTAGAATTCCTGCTTTCTAACAATACTCTGTCGTCTGCTTCCGTTTCCACTTTCTGCCCCCACCCCCTCACCTCCTTTACCCCCTCCTCTGGGCTCCTGGCTCTTTCTGCAGCCTTTCTACTGCTACTCCTTGGCTCCTTCTTACTGCTGCATTTCAGCTACATCCCTGATCTTTCGGTCGGAAAGATCTACTCTTATCACAAGGACGAAAAATTTCGGAGGTCTCGTGTGCAAGTTGCCCACGTTAAAGATCTCCTGGTGGTCTAAAATCGATAAAAGTAGGCATCGGCCGGAACCCGGGAAAAATCAAAATTTCCTAGCAACTGAAAATGTTTAATGTGTCCCGCACGTTCATGTTATGACCTTCTGCAGTTGCGGGCGCCGTAAAACACTTACCCCCCCCCCCCCCCCCCCAAAAAAAAAAAAGACCTCGGTACCAAAGCGCGCTGCTACATGATCAAAATCGAGGACCATTAGTTTTTTTGTTTGGGGGCTTTTTTGTGCTAATCTTTGGTAACTAGTATTGACTTTTGATACCGCCTCTTGATAAAATAGAATCAACTATTGAGAGTGACTTATTTCAGAAAGTAGAACTGGTAGACTTACGACATCATTTCCTTACTTTCTGTCCGCTGTTTCTATTTCATCTTGCTTTTTTTAACTGCCATCTAAATGTGATACATCTATTGTATTTTTTAAGCTCTCTTCACTACCTTCCATCCATGCTCTTTCTCTTTCTCTTTCTTTTCACACACACACACACACACACACACACACACACACACACACACACACACACATACACACACTTCTTCTGCAAACGTTACAATACGAGATATTGTTGGGGGTGAATGTGTCTGCTTTACAACACGACCCGGGGTATTGACGAAATGCCAAGAGAAACAACGTTAAATGCACACCTCGGTGCCAAGGACGCGCTACCACTGAAATGTTTTGAGAATGCATGATCAAAGTCGAGGACCATCAATCTCCCTGCTTTTTGTGCTAATCTTTGGTAACTAGTATTGACTTTTGATACCGGCTCATGATAAAATAGAATCAACTATTGAACGTGACTTAGTTCAGAAAGTAGAACTGGTAGGCTTACGACATGTAGTCATCATTTCATTAGGCCTACTTTCTGTCCTCTGTTTCAATTTCATCTTGCTTCCCCCCCCCCCCCCCCCCCCCCCTCAGTTAATGTGATACATGTATTGTGTTTTTTTAAATTCTATTCACTACCCTCCACCCATGCTCTCTCTTTTTCTCTTTCTCTTTCTCTTTCATTTTCACTTTCACA
>NW_004797442.1:576537-583402 GCF_000002075.1 Aplysia californica
CACACACACACACACGCACACACACACACACACATTTCTTCCGCAAACGTTACAATACGAGATGTTGTTGGGGATGAATGTGTCAACTGTCTTCTTTACAACACGACCCAGGGTATTGACGAAATGCCAAGAGAAACAACGTTAAATGCACACCTCGGTGCCAAGGACACGCTGCCACTGAAATGTTTTGAAAATGCATGATCAAATCGAGGACTATCAATTTTCCTGCTTTTTGTGCTAAACTTTGGTTGCGAATATTGACTTTTGATACCGCCTCTTGATAAAATAAAGTCAACTATTGAGCGTGACTTAGTTCAGAAAGTAGAACTGGTGGGCTTACGACATGTAGTCATCATTTCCTTACTTTCTGTCCGCTGTTTCTATTTCTTCTTGCTTTCTTTTTCTCCCAAATGTAAGTGCGGTACATGTACATGTATAGTTTTTTAAATTCTCTTTACTATACCCCCTCCCCCTCCCCCAAGGGGCTCTCTTTGTCTAGAGGTTACGGAGTTCGCCTCTCATTTAATAGGTCCAGGGTTCGAATCCGGATTGCGATTGTAAACGTTTTTCTCTAAAATGTTCTCCTTTCACCTTTTTTCCTGCTCTCTAACAATGCTCTGTCGTCTGCTTTCGTCTCCACTTTCTGCCCCATCGCCCCATTTCCTTTACCCACCTCCTCTGGGCTCCTGACTCTTTCTGCAGCCTTTCTACTGCTACTCCTCGGCTCCTTCTTACTGCTGTCTTTCAGCCACACCCCTGATCTTATGGTAGGTAAGATCGAACACCTAGGCTTCTCAGATAAGGGCAAAAAATGTCTGAGGTCCCATATGCAAGTTGCGCACGTTAAAGATCCCTTGGTGGTCCAAAATCGAGCGCAGTAAAACACTCACACCCCCCCCAACCCCCCATCTTTAGAAGTGTGAATAAGGTCTTTACAAAATATCATGTCAATGCTGCCTTATTCCACGCCGAAATTTTGGGATTTTATTATTTTTTGTAAGAGAAAAAAAAAGTTTGCGGTCTAATTGCGCTGTTGATTTGTATCTCCAATAGTTATGGCCATGTGGCTAAGAGCGTTTCGTCAGCGATGAGATGGTTCTGGGTTCTTATCACGCTCTCAACCGCTTATAAATAGCATTGAATGTGTATTATTCTCCACGGTTATGGTAGAAACAATATCAGTAAGTTGAGCTGTTTTGATAAGAATAATAATAATACGTTGGTCCTTAATCACGTGACTTCGCCTGGAACAGATAAGAGATCATGAACACAAAAGAAGTAGAAAATGCAGATAATACTAGAGAACTCAATGATAACTTGAGCTGTTCCTCTTTGACTGTCATCGAAATCTTGTCTCCATTAGCCGCCTTGCACTGAGATGACACAGCAGACTAAGGTATTATATATATTTATAATAGCCTTGATCGTCCACTGTCAAGTCCACCCTTTTTGTTCTGAATTTTAAATACAACTTTCGCCATGAAGTGAGCTCACCACTTGCGCCCAAATGAAGCTATAGCCGAATGCGTGAAGTACCCCCCCCCCCAAAAAAAAAAAATTTAAAAAAAAACTCCCTTTTCCGTCACCAAGTCTTGGCGACCTAGAATCAACCCGAATAGTATTCCTCATAGTGAACAGGAAGTACGTCACAGTGCACGATCTTGGCTATTATAATAACGTGTAGGGCCTAATATGTTTATGGATGACTCCGGAAAAACTGACTTTCCGAAACAGCGGTTGTCTATCGTACACATTTGTACTGGTCCAGCTCTTGGCCTGCACGCAAAGAACGTGAATTTGCTTCTCATCTTTCACAATAGAGTTTATAAAGTGTTTCTGTCTTTCTTGCACACAGCTTGAGTAAATCGTGTCTAACAGGGACAAAGCAGCCAGATTCTTTCTCATTAGGGATATTTCATGCATTCTGGTCATTTGACAACTCAAGAAGATGTTCTGTTTTGGGACATAACTTCATTATTCAAACAGATTTTTGATTCCTTTTTCTTTATCTAAAACTGTAAAAAGCATGCAACAACATGCATACTATTAAATATGCAAATTCGTGTTTCTGATGTGTGTATGATGGTTCCAAATGTTGTGAAACATTTACTCTGCTGCTGATCGGGCACAATAATTATTATGTGCCTGCTGCATCCTCAGGGTGTTAACGAATCGTTCGTAGTTCAGGTCAAATAGCGACAATGCATTGCCTTCAACCCCTGAAACTTCTAAAATCTCACTTCCAAAGAGATAACAGAGATCCCCCCCCCCCCCCCCCCCCCGCAAAAAAATCCCTTACAAATAAAGGTATAAAAATGTAGGTTGCTTGATAATGAAAGGATTAGTTTTAGTAGAGGTTTTACGGCGCTCGCAACTGCATAAGGTCATATGAGCACGTTAAAGGATAACAAAAGGATACAATTGCTAGTTATGAAATAACATGATATTTATTTGTTCACGTAATTGTATCACATGCAGGAGCTGATATAGAATAAATAGTTACAAACAAATAGTATATTGATCGAAGTTGTCACGCGAAGCCTTACTTTGAGAGCGAAACTGAAACCCGTCAAACGTCTACATTTACGAGCAAAATGAAAGAGGGTGGAGGCAGGGTGTAAAAAGTGGAAATGAAGACAACATAATATTGTTGGAGCGGGCCGGCGAGGACGAGGAGCTGATAAAAAAGGAGAAAGCGGGGAGTCTACATGTGTTAAGAGGAGAGAAGGAAGGAAAAGAGAGAGAGGGAGAGAGAAAGAGAGAGAGAGAGAGAGAGAGAGAGAGAGAGAGAGAGAGAGAGAGAGAGAGAGAGAGAGAGAGAGAGAGAGAGGGGGGGGAGTAGGGGGTGAACAAGAACACTCTTCGATGTTAACCCACTGTCACCCTTATATACCTGGTTTGCCTTGAACAGCAAGATTTCTATGATTTAGAAACTATGCATTCTTCAACTTCGTGGACAAAGTGATGGCCCCTCAACAATGTGGACATTCTACCAATGTTCCATAAGTCAATAAACATCAAACTTATTATGATATTTTTAACTTCTGCTTACGTTTCCATTGAAGCCCTCCATAGTGGCTTCTATATTATTGTCTCTCCCTATGCAGTCCAATCTAATGGCATTTTTGTGCTAAGTAGACACAGTGGCTTCCTAAACTGGCCTGTTTATACCATCATACTATAAGAGTCATCCCCAGCACACTGCATGGTATTCTTATATGCATGTAAAGATATCATTCACATATTTCCATCCCCGAACATGGAAAAACGACCATTGCAATGGATAAAATTAGATTTGTTGAGTACATTTTAATATCTCTTCGTAGCTTGCGTCGTTCTGCAAAACTTAAAAAAACAATCGAACCCTAATCTTACGACTAAGACTTGCTCTGGCGCCGTCCATCTTGAAAAGACAAGGATACCCTCAGAACAGAAAAATAATCAGAAAAGAAAAATACTCCGAAAAGAGGCGAACCTTGGAAGATTTAGGTTCATTTCCTTTCTCGTGAAGATCATAATAACGTGTCTCTTTTTCGTGTTCCGTTTAACCCATTTCGTTAAGGGACGTGACCCAAGTCGGGCCCTTTCCACAAGCCGGCTCCCTTTTTCTAAGACAGCTCTTCCATCATTTATCCATTCACACTGACTGGAAGCAATATCATATTTCAACATAATCGTCCCTGTATGGTGTCTTCGTTCCTTGTCGGACAGAAATCTGTGACCCCAGACAGAATCGGACAATATCATAATCCCAACGCAATAGCTTCATAGTGACAAAAGTATACCTCTCCATCATACTGTTCGTAAGCTTTATGTAGAACACACTGACCCACTGTGAAGGATGTGACCTCTTCTGTATTTGCAGTCTTTTTACGACAAGATGTTCACCATCTGTAGGCCACTCTCACGGAGAATTTGTGACTGACCAAAGACTGAACGAATCACACAATCAGCCGAGATTTGGACCAACTGCACGACTATCCAAAAAGTCGGGCGTTTCCAGGGACTTGTTGCAATCCCCCCCTCCCTCCCACCAATAAACAAGACAGAAAATTATAATGAATTCAATGCTGTACGTTCTGTTTTTCTCAGATCAAGGAAACATCACCAATTCCTTTTTGCGTCAATCTGACTGCTTTCACCACAAATGATGTTGGGGGCTTTTAAGTGAAAACAATGAAGTTCCAGATAAAGGTATCAGTTATCGCAATAGTATGCCTTTGCCTTTTTTGCATCAGCTATTAGGGGAAAAAACCTTGTGGGTCTCTCTTCAAACTCACACAAAAACGTATCGAAATTATATTAAAAGGATAACAAGCTATTGCTGGTGTTTATAAGAAAGGGTTTTTGCACAGTCTTTCGTTTGGGTCAGTTATAATTGAGAGCCTGGTGCCCTCCGAATAGCTGTGTGTGGGATTTCGCTCTTCTGTCCACAACAACTCTCTCTCTCTCTCTCTCTCTCTCTCTCTCTCTCTCTCTCTCTCTCTCTCTTCCGCTCTCTCTCTCTGTGGACGTATGTATAATAAAAGTGGCTAGGAGTTACAAGTATGTCCAGAAACAAGTGAAGATACTTTTTTTTTAAATTCCCTTAATATCCCACTCTCTGGCGCTGACCAACAACTCATCAATTCAAAGACCCAGACATGTATTACTTAATCGTAGTGTCATAATATGCCACGGGGACAGGGATAGGAGCGACAACAGATGCCATATTACATTATTATACCTTAGCAATATTTTATACAATTATTTCGTAATTACGTGTACAGGTCTTAAAACATAATGGGTAAATGCGCGTACACTGAAAACCAAATTTCTTAATGAATGATGGCCCTCCTGATGCCCCAGTTAACATACTACACAGCAACAAACATATTTTTATCTCCAATTTCCGTCAATGTCCGATGAACTCCGGGCCTCTTCGTTGGGCGCACACTGGAGCTGTATAGCCGGCACATCAGAGGTTTGTGCCCGAAAGCTGTGCTTCATTGACATGGCTTTACATGTCATTAGTTTGCGGAAAGCGTACCGAAAGTCCTTCGAAAATAATGCGTACACACAAGGGTTCATTGCAGAGTTGAGGTAACCAAGCCAAAAGAAGATCGAGAAAATGAGGGGTGAAACACACGAGTCACAAAAAGCTCCCACCAAGTAGATTGTGAAGAAAGGCATCCAGCACACAATGAAAGCTCCAACGATAATGGCTAACGTTTTAGCCGCCTTCTTCTCTCTGTTGAATTTCTGCATGTGAAGTCTCAAAGCTTGACCGGGTTTCTGACCCGAAATACGCAACCTTTTCGGGTTTTCACGCATTGAAGCAGATCTATTGTAGTGCAAGACAGAGTCAAAAGCTTGAATTGATGAAGAACTTGGCAACGGTGAGGAGTTAAACGACCCGCCTTGAGGGTGTCCACATTTTGCTACCCTCGTCCTGCTATCCCCCGACGAACTGTCATCAGAGTCCAAAGAGGTTCCTCTTGCTGTCTGAGATTTTAACGCCATGCACCTACCACAGCTCCGGTGGTTTCCGTTGTGGTTGAGGCGCTCTTGGTGCTCGGGTGCTCGTTTGTCCGTCTTCCAGCAAAATGAGCCACTTGATTGTTTCATACTCTCCGAGGACGGACTGCTGCGTACAATGTTTCCGTTCCTCATCCCCTCACAAGTCAGGTCCGTCAGCGTGACTAGGCTGGCGTCACTGCTGCGGGGATGAGGGATTGATTTGTGCGCACTAGAGCCCCCTCCCTTATCTTTGTCGTTACTAGAGACGTCTCTCGCTTTTCCTCCACGCCCACCCCAGCTGCAGCTTTTTAGCCCCCCATGACCTCCTCTGTGAATACGTAAAGTCACTGAGCTCATTTTAGACCCGTCGTCGCTTTCGTTGGCGCTGTACTTCATCTTTAACTCTCCCTTTTCGTAGGCATTGATGGTTCTGACTGCTGCTCGATAGATCTGAAGGTAGAAGAAAACCATCACTAACATAGGGATAAAGAAAGATCCGAGGGCGGCATAGATTCGGTATCCTCGTGAATTTGTGAGCTCACACGTTTTCGAAACGGCCTCTGACGATTGTTCTTCTAAGCAGGACAAATTGACATTTGAGACCCTAGTAAAATTGTTTACAATAGCACAGGATATATCTGTCAGCGCCTGCGTTGTCATCACAATAGCATCAGAAAAATCAGGGGCCTCACTCGTGTTGCTGTGACGGAGTTCCCCTGAAGTATCGTTCCAGCCAATCAGAGGAGGGCAGCAGATGATGAAAGAAAAGAGCCAAACGGAAGCCACCAGAGTTTTGGCCCTGCGCGAAGACATGAGTCCCGGGTAGCGGATCGGGTGTGTGATGGCCAGGTATCTATCCAGGCTGATACAACACAGGGTGAGGATCGAGGTCGTGCACAGCCACACGTCCACAGCAAGCCACACCTGTCAACAGAGGAAACAGAAGTGTTGGTTTAGAGTAGATTTTATTTTCTTGGGGGAGTGGGTATTTTTTTAAAATTTATTTATTTATTTATTTATTTATTTATTTATTTATTTATTTTGGAAGGGGTGGGGGTAAACAACAATAACCTGAATTATTGCATATCCTTGCTGAATATGCCAAGACCTTTCGCATTATGGTAAGATTTCTTAATTGATAAAAGTGCTCTTTCATTTCTACTAGGAGGGAACATTTTTAAACATAAGCATATGCATTTGATGTGGTCATGAAACCATGAATGAAAAAAAGATATTACGTACCGGAACGGATAAAAGCTATTTGTCTAGTGTGTGTGTGTGTGTGTGTGTGTGTATGTGTGTGTGTGTGTGTGTGTGTATGTGTGTGTGTGTGTGTGTGTGTATGTGTGTGTGTGTGTGTGTGTGT
>NW_004797442.1:584690-588334 GCF_000002075.1 Aplysia californica
CACACACACATTTACCTACGTACATACATGCACACACAAATGTAGACAAATAGAGAGAGAGAGAGAGAGAGAGAGAGAGAGAAAGAGAGAGAGAAAGATAGAGAGAGAGAGAAAGAGTGAGTGAGAGAAAGAAAGACAGAAAGACCGGCTGACAGGCAGACAGGCAGACAGGCAGACAGACGCACAGACACACAGACAGGCAAGCAGACAGACACAAAAACAGAAAGACACACAGAGAATCCAAACCCATTTACACTGAATAAAAGAACCCTCTATTCCAGCAGTTGCACTTTTCCCAATGCCGCAATTGGAATTCATGGAACTTTCTACCCAGAGAAAAGGTCGCACGTTCGATATTCGATTGTACGGCGGAGTCTGCCTCTGTTTTCGCAGTTACGAATAACAAATAAGGTTCTAAAGAACCTCTGGCTGTGGGGGAGAATTGCCTCGCTTATTTCGTTTGCTGTGTTTTTTGGTGGATATTCGTTTCCAAATGAGTGTAAAGAGTGGAATTTATTATGGTATCATGTCTCAGTCTCACCCCATCATACCCCCCCCCCAAAAAAAAAAAGCCGCTCTCACGCTTCCTCGCCCATCCCAAAAACAAAGAGTGAAGGAGCGCAACTTTTATTTCTGGTATTATCAATGTCGGGATCGCTTTGCTTGCTGCAATTTTCATTGAGAGGACACTGGAAGAGCTATCGCGATGCCGTCTTGCCGACAGCGTCCAATAATCATGAAATTTTACATGTATCGATAGCAGAATTTTCTTCTTCGTCTAGTCTTGGTATAATTTGTTTAATTTAACACCTCATACTGAACATCAATAGGTACGTCACTACATGGTCCAGCAGTTTGTATGATTTTTAAAAGTCGCAGAATACTGGTTATGAATGAAGTAAGGCAAAGAAGTAACTCCTAGGTTAGTTGCGCTTATTATTTCTACAAGTATTTGCTTAGTAATATTTATTCACGAAATTTCACATTGAGACGTTTTGTACTCCTGCCGGTATGCAGCACTTTCATTTTATTACTTTCCCAATCCACTTGTGTTTTGCAAATACATATTCACCCTTTCCAGCAATACTGCACTTTGCATAAAAAGAGGACAAGCTCTTTGTACCCGTCGAAGGATCACCCATCCAGCTTATTGTATACCGTTTCTTTCCCTGTGTTGTCAGACATTTTTTTTAAAGTTATAAAGGTAAAATGTAAAAATAAAAAGTAGCTTGAAATGTTGGCCAGGGCCAGTCTTTGGAAGTATATTCTGTTACCTGTATAGGTACCTGAACGAGCTTTATTTGTTATCTCTGCTCACGGATGCATAAGACTGGGTTGGTTTTTTCTGAATTCGGATGTTACCATACATAAGAGGGGCATGCCAAAAGTTATTTACCTGACCATGAAGGAATAAAGGTAGAACGCTGAAATTTTGGGTGAAAGCCAACAATCTTCCTAGAATGCATGTAAATATTGGAGAATTTCCAATCACTGGTTGTATCACCAGCGCTGTATAAGTGAATGGGATTGTGTTGTTCCCCAGTTTCAACATAAAAACCGAGAAAAGTGAGCACAGGGCAGTAATGAAGTTTTTGTTCCAGCAAGGCAAGCAACTACAGGATATGTTTACTTACTCGTAGATGCATACCGTAGATAGAACGAATTGTCTATCCTAGCCTGCGATAAGGTTTTGGTGAAAAAAATGCATATGAATATTCATGGACATCTAAGATAACCACCGTGATGGTCGCCCAGTGACATCAACAACAGAAGATAACGATTGAAAATCAAGAAAAACCTCTGTTTTCTGATAGGCGGGTGACAGTCGAACAAGGGAGCAAAGAAACTAGGCTTAGCATTAAATCAGTTTAATGAATCTTAAATAAACATTTGAACATGACCAAGGTTTCAGCGAGACGGGTCCCACGTTTCTTGACCCCTTCTCAAAAAGTGCAGCAGAAGGATTGTGTCTCAAGAATTGCTTGGTCTGTATGAAAAGGATGAAACAAAAGACTTGTAGCTATGGATAAGACATGGGTCCGCCTCTACGATCCTGTGTCAAAATCTGCATCATAGCAGAGGAAATCGCCCTCGTCTCCAACATAAAAGAAGGAAAAGGTATAGCCATCAAGGGGAAAAGTGATACACTCAGTTTTTAGGGACCAAGAAGGAGTAATTATGATAGACTATCTTGAAAATTGACATACGATCACATAAGACCATTATTCTAACCAGTTAAAAAATATTTACTAGAGGCTATAAAAGAAAAACGCAGAGGAAAGATCCGAAAAGGCATTTTGCTGCTTCACGACAACGAACCAGCACATACTTCAAGAAAAGCTGCAGAAACTGCGTGCGAAAGTGGCTAAGAAATTTTGCCACATTCAGCCTATTCTCCAGATTTAGCCCCGTCCGACTTTTTTTAAATTCCCCAACCTGAAAAAGGATTTAAAAGGAATGCATTTTGTAAGTGCTGACGGGGTCAAAGAAGGAGTAGAGGGCTGGTTTTCTAACAAAGAGAGGGTCTTCTATTCTCAAGGTCTTTTCAAGATCATATACCGATGGCAGAAATGTATATCTGTGGGAGGCGACCACATAGGGAAAGAGTAAGCTAAGTAACAAACTTCAGTTTTCTACCTTTATTCCTTCATGGTCAGGTAAAAAAAACTTTTGGTATGCCCTTCGTAACATATGTATTTTCCCGAAAAAATATTTCTTGCACACAAGTAACCATAGCTTTGTGGTCAAGCTCCATCCCCTCAACACCCCCCCTCCCCCCGTGTCTGATTATGCAATTGTTAGATCATCATGCCTGTGGTTTAAAAGTCCTTCCAAATTTAACACACACGTGCAAGAAAAAGGTAAACTACACACCTAAGGACTTGTCTCGAACAAAAAATAATAATATGCTGTTAGCATAATAAGTTGAATCTAAGTTACTGAAGAGAGGGGACTTCCGGATCTAGAGTCCGTATCCGATAGGAACGAGCCAAGTAGACAGAGTGCCTTGAAACTCCCCTAACAACCATTATTAAAAAGTTGCCACTTTGAGGGAATTTTAATCAGGTTCATCCGGCACATCTGCACAACAGCGGAGCTTGGTACTATACTACGAGCTAATGGTGTGCACTGACGTCTTGTGTATATTATGTGTATGTTTGAAAAATACTGACTATTTGCCTACCAGCCGACGATTCTACGTAAAGAATAGGTGTGTGAAATGCAAGGGGGTTAATGGCCAGGAGGGAGGGGGCTGTACACTGAGGTATCGTGCTTTGTTAGTTCATACGGACTCCACACACTATTTTCTTTCTTTTTTTTTTTAGCAACCAACGTAAATGAACCTGGAGACACCTAGAAACAGCCAAGAATTGCGGATATGATGTGGAAGATTCTGCCACTGCCGCATCAAAATAATAGAGAAAACGTTTGGTTGTTGTTTCTTTTTATACAGAGGCAAAGAGAGAGGTTCTCTTTCACTGTCTAAAAAAACAAGACCAAAACGTGTTCAATCTCGTAACAGAACGACGAGAAAAACAAACCGGAAGCATCCTTCTCTTTTTCAGAGGAAATGGTCGACTCTGGGCGTTTTGTCGTGTACTTGTGCGTGTCAATGCTCGCGCGTGTGAGTGTGTGTGCGTGGG
>NW_004797442.1:590116-594470 GCF_000002075.1 Aplysia californica
TATTTATATACACACACATACACACACATCTTACATTCACATACGAGCGAGCACACACACACATACATACATTTTGTATATATCTATAGGTCGTATGTACAACACATAATTGATTGATTGATTGATTGATTGTTTGATTGATTGATTCTTTGATTGTTTGATTGATTGATTGATAGATTGGTTTACACGTATGTATACATATACTCTTTAACAATTTTAATCTCACACATTTTAAGAGCGTGTAGCTCAAAAACTACACTTCCAGTTACTTTGAATTTGTTTATACATGTAACGCAAGCTCATTGTCGTTCGTGAACTGTACTCACTAGGGCGCAGTGGTCTATCGTTTTGTCTGACGATGCAATTCACTTGGTTTTGATATTGTGCCAAATACTGTGAAAATGTGTGGGTAACTTTGAAAACAAAAACTGCACGCGCAAAAGTTGGACTCCTTCCAAATTTTTCGCAACATCAAAAGTGGATTCTCTTTATCGATTCACCACGCTTCAGCTGAATGAACCAGAGAGAAATCACATCATTGAAATGCTTCAGGTGGGCACTCGGCTATCGTTAGTCGCAAGATGGCTCAACGTAAACAGACACACTGTGTATGCCACACGGGATCACATAGCAATGACATTGACAGGCCCCCAAAATGACAGACCCAAATAAGTAGGACTCGGAAAGACAAAACGGAAGAAGGACGCATTCATCCTAGCGCAACGCTTGAGAAATCAATTTCAACCCCGCAAACAAAGACGCAGGATGAGTCGAAAAGACTTAGAAATGACAGTCCGATCTTTGTGCTATGGGCCAAGTTTGTCGCATAAAACTGCAGCCCAATCACGTCCAGCACAGACTTCGCTCGACACAGCAGCACATATCGCATGTGATGGCCAAAGCTAAATCAAACAAGTTCTCTAGCCCAATGTACTTTTCTTTCAAAATCAAGCCCTATGACAAGTATTTATGCATAATAATGCACCTGCTCATAAAGTGGCTGTGATAAATCAATTCCTCAAAACTAACAACATTCCTCTCCTGCGCCGAAGACCAGCGCATTCACCAAATTTCAATCCAAATGAGCTCAACCCACCCTACTCCAACCGAAACCACCCTCCCACCCGCCATCACCCCGCGCTCCCCCCAAACTGCACAAACACTAACCAATACTACTACTGTAGGCGATTGAAAAACGGGGACACAAATCATTTCAAAAGACACAGAATACCAAACCTCATTCACTCTAGCACCTATGACGTCATTTGCTTTTCAAATTTCGACCCGTCACGTCACGACCAGTACCCTTGCCATTGATCTGCTCAGCGAACGTGCTGTTTTGGCAACACTGTCTGCAATAATCTTTCCATAAGACACTGCTCCTTCAAAGCATAGCGGCAGTTGCCAGAGCTACAGGACGCTCCAGTCCTTCCCGCCAAATTAAGAAATGACACGTAAGCCGGCTAAGCTCTACAGAAAAAGAAGTAGTGAAAATAGAGGTAACGATCTCTTGAGGCAAGGAATAGAAAATGCTACCATTCGAATGACGTAAAATGACCATACGCTATAGAGAGCTCTTGATCTCCTACGAGCTCATAACGGAATTGCCAATATTAGTCCAACGTTTAGACAAGGTCTTTGCTGGGGGACTTTGGCTAGTAACGTTGGTGTTGCCTAAGTGAGCCATCGTTTGGCTGTTTGTTCCTTCTGTTCTCTCCGCTAAAAGATAAACCTGCAAAGCGTCTTTCGCCACAGATGTGGTTAGGACTGAGAACTGAGATGTTCCCAATGGTCAATTGCTGTGCGAGCGTATGAGCTATCAAGCTTTTGTCTTAACTGTTCTCTTCGATTAATCAATATCATATTCCAAATTCAGCCAAATAGGCTGAAGAGGAAATTGAGTCCACTCTTTTCCTGAACTTTCTTTGTTCTCCGCTTCTCAGGATTCAAACTGTGATGTTTCTCCTTGCTTAAATTGCAACTTAAATTATTAATCTTTTATGTCAATGATTTATTATCCAAATACATAACGAAAACAAAAGAGCACAAAGTAGACATAAATAGAATGGTGAAAGAGAGAGAGAAAGAGAGACAGAGAGAGACAGACAGACAGACAGACAGACAGACAGACAGACAGACAGGCAGACAGAGAGACAGACAGACAGACAGACAGACAGACAGACAGACAGACAGACACACAAACACACAGAAACACAGACAGACACACAGACAGACACACAGAGACAGACAGACACACAAAGAGTACCTCAGAGACAGAGAGAGAGAGAGAGAGAGAGAGAGAGAGAGAGAGAGAGTTAGAGAGAGAAAGAAATGAATGAAAAAGAGAAGAATAGAAGGGAGAAGAGGGCGGGGCGATCGGTACAGTTGGAAGTAAGACAATGAAGAATGCCTTGCGGATGTATTGATGACCAACTGTTTAGTATGATAAATAGCAACGTGATAATAAGTGTTTTCATGCGCGTCTTACCTGGCACCAGAGATGTCCAAAAATCCAGACGTCCTTGATCTCCAGCACAGCGGAGAAGGGCAGAACGAGGACTCCAAGAAGTAGGTCAGCACAAGCCAGGTTCACGATGAACACGTTGGTCACTGTGCGCAGTTTCCTGGTTGTGGCCACGGCTGCTACTACGAGAGTGTTTCCCGCCAAAACCAGGAGCACCACGACGCACAGTAGGGCAGAGGAGAGAGCGATTTCCACTTGGGATGAGGGCATCGTACCCGGTCGCTGTACTAGAAGAAACGTCCCGTCCTGATCACGTACGGAGAACAATGATGCTCAGTGGATAGTATGATCCTGTAGTCGTTGTTATGACAACGTAAACAAATGGGCATTGTTTGGATGGAGGCAGTGGTTGTTTTCTTCTCAATGTAACCTGTCCTTGTCCACAGAACTTTCAAATTCAAAATCGAATTTGCAAATTAAATGTACAATAAATATTTTACTTTTCAATACATCTGTCAACAGAATTTGTGATTTGCTGCACGGATTGGCATTTGAAAAGCCAGCACCAGCCCTCTATACTGGTGTCATTATTGTTGAGGTATGAGGTGTGTCTGCACCATCATTAATTATGATACCCTCAAGAGTTCTCGATTAGAACTAGAACAATGCACTCTATGCCCTTAATTTTCCTGCAGAAAAATCCGATGTCGTTCCTTATAAATCCATGAATGGCACGAAGTACTATATAAGTTGAATGAAAAGGTTTAAAAACAATGTACTGGAAAAGGAGTATTTGGCCTCAAATGTTAGGCATCTCCCACTTTCTTTACGCCAATAAGTCACCACGGGGACGGAAAATTTGTTCCAGGAAAAAAGACCCATAGAGAGCAAAGAGTACGAAATGCTCCCACGAATGAATCCGACACCAATGTTCCTCTCTCTGCAATTATTCCTTCTTGATGCGTTCCATACACTCCGGAAACTAGTTTTTAATAGCATATACAACACCGAGTGACTTTTCTCTTCTGCAGATATCCAGATGCATCGTCCTTACAAAGTTCCATCAGAGGTATATCTCAGTTCAAACACTGTTCGTACCAGCCCACGCGGAGTGGTCCCACGATCCCCGGATGCGTTGTCCAAATGCAACAATGGCTCCAACCTCAGATTGTCAGGTCGTTTACCTGCAAAAATAGATGGAAAACATAAGCAAACGTGGTGAAAGGGTGGGCGTGGTTAATTTGTAAAACAAAAGTTGGAGTTTTATTTCTTGTTGGATTTCTGTTTGTTTGTTTGTTTTGTTTTGGTCGTTTTGTTGTTGTTGTTGTTGTTGTTGTTTTGTTGTTTTTATGAGGGTCGGGTTTTTGTGTCTGTTTGTTTGTAGTAGTTTTTGGTTTGTTTGTTTTTTGTCTGCTCTTGTTGTTTCTATTTTTTATGGAGGTTTTTTAAGCCCACATCGACACGATTTAGACCAAAGGAAATATGAGGGGGCTCTCGTGGCCTACAGGTTAAGGTGTTCGCCTCTCTTTCAAAGGTCCCGGTTTCGAATCCGGGTAGCAACCGAAAAATTTTCTTCTCTAAAATGGTCTCCTTTCCCCTTCTTTCATGCTCTCTTGCAATGTTCTGTCGTCAGCTTTCGTCTCCATTTTCTACCCCCACCCCCGCACCTCCTTTGCTCCCTCCTCTGGGCTCCTGACACCTTCTGCAGCCTTCCTACTGATACTCCTTGGCTCCTTACTGCTGTCTTTCAGCCACACCACTGATCTTCTGGTAGGAAAGATGTACACCTAGCTCTCTCGGCCAAGGGCGTAAAATCTCTGAGGTCCCGTGTGCAAGTTGCACACGTAAAAGATCCCTTGGTAGTCTAAAACCAATAAGAGTAGGCTTCGG
>NW_004797442.1:595433-598524 GCF_000002075.1 Aplysia californica
AGAGAGAGAGAGAGTCATACAGACAGAGAAACAGAGACAGAGAGACAGACAGAGAGAAAGAGAGAGAGAGACAGAGAGAGAGAGAGCGAGAGAGACAGACAGACAGATAGAGAGAGAGGCAGAGACAGAGCGAGAGAGACAGAGACAGAGAGAGAGACAGAGAGAGACAGAGAAAGACAGAGAGAGATGCAAGAATGGGATTAAAAAAAACAATTTTCTGTGTACGCTCATTTTTATAATTGCTATAAAACTCAAAGAACATTTTTTCAAATGGTTTAGGTTGGGTCTATCTGAGATTTACCTGTTTTGTTTGTTAGTTGGGTCTGTTATTGTTGTTATTGTTGTTGTTGTTGTTGTTGTTGTTTTGGTTTTATTTTTGGAGGGGTAGGTTTTTGTTTGGTTGTCTTTTTTGGTTTTGTTTTTTGTTCTATTATAGAAGTTCTTTTCTTCTTTTTTTCTCTTTTGTTTTTGGTTTTATCTTGTTTGGAGTTTGTTTGTTTTTTGCTTGTTTGCTTGTTGTTTTACTTTTTTAATTTGTTTTGTGGGGGTGGGGAGTGTAGGTTAAAAGTCCTTGGGCTAATTTTTGGGAAGTTAGATAAAAATGTTGCAGTGTTAGTAGATGACCTTGATGGAATCTGATATATTCAAAACAGCTTCAGAATTTAGTTTGTGAAGAAAAGCTGATCTGCCTAAAACGTTAGATTCAAGCTCACACATTAATGTTTTAACAAACGACGTTCAAAATATGCTGTAAATATTCCTGATTTTCCAAAGATATCATGAATTGTACATTAACGCAAGAGTGCACGCGAAAAAAACATGATATATTCTTTCCCAGACGTAGGAAATGCAAAAATATTAATTTTTTAACATCAAATTTACAAGGCTATTTTATTGCTAACATCGTTCAAACATTCTGGAAGCATTTCACTGCAGTTTCAACATGGGGGGTTATTTGTGTGTTTTTGTTTGGGGGTTTTTTGGGGGGGCACATTTAAATAAATGTGAAGCCCAAAACCATGTAAACATCTCGTGTTTGGATAAAACGGCTGATATAAGAGACCCAAAAAAATTAAGTGACGGGGGCTCTCGTGAACTAGAGGTATGGCGTTCGCCTCATATTCAATAGGTCCCAGGTTCGAAATATTTTTTCTCTGAAGTGTTCTCCTTTCACCTCCTTTCCACTTCTCTAGACATGTTCCGCCATTTGCTTTTATCTCAACTTCCGGTCATATACTATAAAAATCAGTTACACTGCAGGTAGAAGAATCAGCAGTCGACTACCCATGAGATCTAGCAGGGGAACGCAACGAATAAGAAGTCGTATACCGGTACTTTAAATCATGTTCGCATACTGCTAAATTAACAATTTGGAAATCGGGAAATTGTTGAGATTTTCCAAATGTAAACAGGTCAAACTCGAGTGTATTGACAAAATATCTGATCTTTTTTGGCTTATGAAGAATAGCCATACTGTCAGCCGTACCCACTCACCATCATCTTATGATTGTTTGAGTAGACTACAAGTCAGTTTATTGGTGTCCATAGTTCTATGTTGATTTTTTACAAAGTAATAAATGTTAAGTAGATACAGACAGAATGCAACACAAAAGGTGTCCTGTGTTCCTTGTGAGTTAGTTTTTAAGAAAGGCCCACTGCATTCCACCAAACCCCTTGATTGTGAATACCAACACTTTCAGGTCTATGCGCAAGATGTACAGGTATGATAGTTTTGTGGGGGGGGGGTTGGGTTGTTGGGGTTTTTTTTGGTAAATCAGTGTTGCCGTACGCCGCTTTTCCCTCTTCGAAATAACCTGTCCTCTGATTACTAGGGCCTCATGTCGAGCACCAGAGGCATAAAGATATAATCACGTATTGACCATGCGTATAGCTTCAGGGTGGAAAACGTAAGAGTACTAAGTTCAAAGTTATCTGAATGAAACGGTGTTATTGGCCTACGAAATAATATTTAACATTGAAATGAATGTAAAAGCCTTTCCCTGATTGATAATCCTGGTCGTGTTGCTTTAATTCCAAAAACTTGGGCGTGCAAAGATAAAATATATCTCCAGTAAACTGATCCACTTTCATCCGCAAGCCCACGTCACTGTCCTTGGAATTTCCTGCCTTTGATTGAGAGAAGAGAAGAACAACATCTTCTTTGGAAAGGGATAGAAGGGGAAAGGCTGAGGTGTGTGTGAGGGGGGGAGGGGCAGTTCACTGATGCATCTGAAAACAGATTCAGCCAACAGACGAACCCTCTGATCTGGTAGGGGGACAGAACCCCCGGCCCGATGTATCTGAGGCAATGTTCAGCATTGGACATGCTGTACAAACAGCGGCTGGACACAAGGATTTGTTCAAAGCTCGTTATCCTCCCCAGTCTGGCTAATGAGTTCACACTGGCTTTGCTGCAAAGAGGAATACACGATAGCAAGAGCTTCATTCCGTTTTATATTTATTTGTTCCTTTTCCATCGAGATCATTTCCTTTTTTAATTTTTTGTAACAAAATTCCTTTATTATATGCCATGCGCCACACGCTGTCCAAGATTCATCCTGTGCTTTTGTGTGCGTGTGTGTATGTGTGTGGGATTTTTTCTTTCATTCTTTTTTCCTGTACCTTCGTCTTCATAGATTCAATTCGTTTTAAAAAGAAATTGCACATGTATCTCTTTGATGACCCTTTCAACCCCTCTGTTTGGAAGACGGGAAGCCGCCCGAGAAATGATGGGACAGGGGAAAGACGAGAGGTGTAAGACTGTGGGCGGGGGAGTGGATGGAGCGAGAGAAAGGAAGCAGAGAGTGAAGGAGATGGTGGGGGAAGAGAAAGGGGAGGGGGAGCAACAGACAGACAGGCGAGCAAGCAGGCACGCAGAAACAGAGAGAAAGAGAAAGATGAATGAAAAATGTGGGTGAGCAACGGGAATGTTCGCTCATACCTTTAAGTAATTGTAAAACATTATATTTACACAATTGTAACAGAGAAATTGGGCAAAATTGAATTAATTACTAATCAATGTTGGAAGAAAGTCATGACATAATATATATATACAAACACACACACACAAACACACACATACACACACACA
>NW_004797442.1:600355-608057 GCF_000002075.1 Aplysia californica
TCTCTCTCTCTTTCTTGCTTCCTCTTGTCTTTCTCTCTCTCACACACACACACACACACACACACACACACACACAAACACACTTAATAAATATACACACATGCCCACATACGCGTAGGCGTTTTGCACATGTACACACATACGTACTCACACATAAACATTAACATACACTTATGCTTACCTACAACTTTCTCTCTCCTTTTCTCTCTCTCTCTCTCTCTCTCTCTCTCTCTCTCTCTCTCTCTCTCATTTTCATCCTCTCTCTCTCTCTCATTTTCATCCTCTCTCTCTATCACAAGTTCTATTATGACGGCAACATTCTAGGAGAGGAGACGGGCCTTTATTTCTCATACGTACCGGCACTCTCAAGGAAATTACGTTATAAACGCTTGGCCTAATCTTCTCTCCTTCACCAGAGCATTATCAGAACACCAACGTTATGTCAGGATACTGAGTTTATTCTACGCTGCTCTTGCTAATATAAGGTAGACTAACTTTGTTATCTCCCCTGGGGAGAAAGCTTCTTATTTTTTGTCCTTCACCCTTGGCTACCTAAAAAGAATAATTGCCCAATTAATCTACGGACCAGCTTTTGTCATAAACAATCAACCTTCCTTAGTAATCAGCTGGAAACTTTTGCGAATCTTTTCTCTTTTTTGTACATTTCTCTTTCTTCAGTATCCTAGAGGATCGATACCAACACATACTCCCATTCATAGTATACGAATACTACTTCGAAAAGGTTCTGTGTGGTAATGGAGTAGAAAATTGGGTGGCCATTTGACGACTAAGTAGGGATTGGAAGTGACAGGACTATATATGATTAGGCGGAGCGTATCTTGCCCCAAAAATGAACCGTACCAATATCAAACTACGAGCTATTCACAAATAATTATAGGTTCTCACCTATTGTTTTACAGTCATTCAGAGTCACTCATTAAAGGCATTTACAATAGTGCTTACCTCGGAAATTTGGAGTCTATGTACTTTGACAGAGATTGTGACCAAATTTTTGGGTGACAATTTGCTCAAATGCACCCAAATTAGTGCCAGGTCAAGTGGTTCAAAGCGCGACTGAACCAAACGTCCAATAAAAGAAAAAGCTCTGATAGAGACTCCTGGCAACTTTCCCGCTATCTAGGTCAAGGTGATGGTTAAAACGTCGATAACAGGGTCCTTGAGATTTCTTAATACGGATGAGGATACGGGGAGCAAAGAGAATGGGGCGATGAAAAAAGAGAGGGGCGGGGGGCATAAAGAGAATAACAATAGTGAAAACGGTCTTGGCAGCAAAATGGAATGAATGGAATTCGTGAAGACGTAGTTTTGAGATTAAGAATAAAAGGGTTGAGTAATAGTGATCGAAAAAGACTTCCCACAAAAGGTAGCAGATGAAAGAAAGCAAGAGACTGCGAGACGAAAAGCAGAACAGACAGACAGACACACAGACAGACACACAGACACACAGACAGACAGAAATGACGGACAAAAGGGACCTTCTATTCAATATTTCACACCATTTTTCAGATATCCTTGAACACTTCTTACCACATCTCAATAGGAAAGGTACATATTGTGAAGTGTCACTGAAACCTCGGTTACTCCGCATCATTATTGGCTTCCATCTTTTTCATGACTAGCCCAATCATCTCCCCGTGACGTCATGGCTCCAAACAGAACGTGGCGTGCCATGAGATGATCGGCATTCCGCCCTGTCTCGAAGCACGAACTGTGGCATGCCCTTCTATTGAGGGACAGGATACCGAGGAAGTCGACTCCTTTCCCTTGTCCACGGACCAGACCAGGCCCTACGAGGGCCTGTGTATTGATTTCTATAAAGGTCCCATAATTGCTAGATCTCGGCTTGCGTCCGTTCTGCAATTTATTAGTATCGTGCTCCGACGTGCTTCGGAGCCTCATCGTGGACCGATGATGAGCGAGATTTAGGATCATCGATGATGGCTTGGGGGCCTACGCCTTGTGAATAGAAAGGCCAGGGGGATAGGGGAGGGGGGAGATAAGGACCAGAGTAGGGTAGTGTAAACAAAGGGGGCGAAATAGAGCGAAGAAGCATGTGGATAAGCTGCAGGAAGTTCAGTACAGGGACGTTTCTACACAACCATTTACAGAAAAACGTGTGCTTGCCAGTCTGTGGGTGTATATGTGCGTGTGTGTGTATGTGTGTGCGTGTGTGTGTGTGTGTGTGTGTTTGTGTGTGTGTTTGTGTGTGTATGTGTGTGTGTGTTTCGTACCGTTAAATATGTAGTTACGCTGGGTTTGTATCCTTCCAGACAACCCCAAAAAAATGAAATTTGTTTCTCGAAATGCACAAGAGTAGAGACTCAGAAAATGGTGCATCTGTCTGATCAGTTGTGTGTTTCATTTAGATGTTTCCACTCCTACATCCTTATCCCTGAAAATGCTTTGGATAAACTGACGCCATGAGTTCGCGCACATTTTGTATATTGCAAAAGGTCTTTCATATTCTGAAAAGAACTAGAGCTAAGAAACAACCCAGCAAATCACCCTTGAGCAGATCAAGCAACTTACTCACAATGCTGAGAAAGCACGCCACATTGCTCTGTTGACCTGTTTTACTTTCTTTCACCGGGAAGCAAGGGGTACAAACGAATCCTTTTTTGTCTTGGAAGCATTATTTTTGAGCGGGTCAAGTGTGAATCTCCTAAACTTTGAATGTAAAAGTGCAGTCGCACCCTAAAACAACTCTCTTTTGGAATTTCGATATTGGCCCTATTATTTTAATGATAAAACAAGGGGCGGCTCGTAGGGCTAAAAAGTGGACGTGTACAATAATTAAGCTAACGCATGTTGAAGATAGTTAAGGGCATAGTAAATGAGACGAAGTATAAATTTAGGATCTTTGGGTTGGTGAGGGAGGACCTCGTGCTTTTATTTTCGTTCTTTTTACTTGTCGCTTTGATTTCTAGTACTAAGGTTGTTTGTTAGCTAAACATCAATTTCGTTCATCCTGTATTAGAACTGAACACTCAAGTCATAACTTTCACTACTCCACTACAAAACAATTCAAAGGCACAACTCATAGGATCGTCATGTTCACCTCCCTCAGGTTCACGGTCACATATTCACTTAAAATAGTGGCAAGGCAGAAAATGAACCAATCACAATTCACTTGAGCACTCCGCTGGATTGCTCCGGGGCTCACATAATATTGGCAAAGAATAGCGTACGTACGGTCTATCACGTTTATTTTTAGACTGCCTACTGTGGGCTTTGTTTCGGCACTGTTCGGCAGGAGCACGTTTGAGATGTGCCGTCTTATTAATGTTAATGTACCGCCAAATTCGCTACGAGTGTCGTCATCGCTTGGGTTATCCCCAAGAGCGATTTATAGATCAGGATACAGTGTTGAATATCCTATTATGTTTAGCTAAAGCGCGTGGACTTTGGCGTGGCATAGTAGATGTTTTACGGCGCAATAGACACAGAAATGACAGTTATGGCGCCAGTGAGGACCTTGTTTCGATATAATATTCGGCTAGTGTTTGTTTCTGGCTTCTGTTAATTTATTATTGTGGGTGTTTTACGTAATAGAACACTAAAAATTGTTGGGCGACACTGCACAACCGTGCTCTATGGACGAACCTCACCTTGATAAAACTAATTTTGCCAAAATAACTAACTACACGTCTGTTTGAAGACGTTGATGTAGTCCAGAGGTTCCCAACCTTAGGCCACCGGACGAAATGCAGCCCTTCACAGACATTTTTGTGGCACGCAGATACATTTGGCTAATTTTTTAAAGATAATAATTGATTTTTTTTTTAAAGATTAGATTCCCATTTCAAAATATTTTAGTCAAGACTAGCCTTTGTACGTGTCCCATAGTATGTAGTATGTCCTGTAATAAAAGATGATGCCCTTGCTGAGCATAACCCAATCTAAGTGACTCCCGATTCGATCCAAAAAGGTCTCTCAACTCCGATGTAGTTGTTCCGATAAACCAAGCCAGTGTTCCGCACGAAACCATATTCTACGTAGTCAAGATCTTAATCTTTGAATTAAAGACTGCCAGGTACGAGCTACGACGTATTTGGCTTTACTCAGGGAGAAGACTTGCACTATGGAGCTACTTTTCTTCCGCAATAAAATACTGAGGACATTCCTTGCAGGATAATTTACACCCAGAAGCGCAGTAACACAATGCAGGCACCTCCCGATCTGACAGTAATATTCACTTGCGGCATTTCTCTTACCTTCAATGATTTTTAATTTTCCCTTAACGTACCGGCGTCTGTGGCCTTGCAGTTAGGCGCTTCGCTGCCTCACCCGAGTTCAATTCCCGAGTGGGGAGAATTTTTATCCCAGTACCTCGGTCTTTCTGCTGAGATGTTGTAATCCTCTCAGTCAGCCCGGGCTGGAAGTGACAGGCAGGGTCGTACCTCCTCCGAAATTATCTAAATTGTGTCAAGGGGGGGGGGGGGCGTTTTAAAAAAACATAGTGTTTTTCTTAAAATAACGGAGCTTCGGCCCAAGAGCAGCAGGCACAGATGAAAAATGAGAGACAAGATACTATCACTGCAGTTTCAGACGTATTCGTATTCGAATATTGGGGAAACAAAGTTATTCAATAGAGGCTGAAAAGATGGGGAAAAAACACTACAAGACTGGTGTATTAGATTCCTCAGTGTCCTAAGTTAGTTTGCCATTCCTTCCTCGCCGGGGCAATTAGTACGTATCTCTAGTTATATATTTTATTTCTTTTCCCAAGAACGCCTTCGTTCCAGTAACTATTTTCCTTGTTGTTAGCCCAGTCTTAGAACCACACATAGACCTCTTGCTGGGCAACGTAATGATGTTTATGCCCAGCTAATATCGGTATGTACATTTGCTATTCTCGGTTTCCCCACCATGCCTGCAATGTCTATTCA
The DNA here is from genome assembly GCF_000002075.1 of Aplysia californica. NCBI lineage: Eukaryota > Metazoa > Mollusca > Gastropoda > Aplysiida > Aplysiidae > Aplysia > Aplysia californica. Next base: position 605,266 of record NW_004797442.1, read on the forward strand.
CAGCGTACCTAGTCCCTCCGCCCCATACCAACCCCCCTGTTCCCCCCTCTCTCTTTCTCTCTTTCTCTCTTTCTCTCTCTCTCTCTCTCTCTCTCTCTTTCTCTCTCTCTCTCTCACACACACACAGACAAACACACACACACTCTCTCTCGCACACACACTCGTACACACACACTATCTATCTATCTATTTATCTATCTATCTATCTATCTATCTATCTATATATCTATCATCTTTCTCTTAGGCATATACACGTTCATACAAACATACTCATTCTCTTACTCACTGACTCACTCATTCACTCACGCACTCACTCACTCGTGCACTTTCTTATGCACTCAGTAACTGTCTCGCAACCTATCAGAACCCAAACCCGCCTCCTTGACATTCCACATTAACCGCAAGTGCTACTACTTCTTGCTTTATGGGAACATTTTTAGTCGTGATACTGAATGAATGCAAGGTTAAGGATAAGTGCTACAAGCACGACCTGCATAGATATCGCTGATACTCGCTGATTGGTCTCTAGTCTCAAGGCTGTGTCGAGCCAGAAATGGTTTACAGGCGCCTCCACGGAGGTTAATACACTCGAAATTACTCCTTATCCAGATAAATAGTACTTTGCTCCAGCCAAAAGTGCGCTCGTCGTACTATCATCTTGCATACATTTATGCATGTATTTACTTTTATCTCTAACCTTGAATGCTGTGCCATAAATCTCGAACAAAGCATTTTTTCTGTTTTCCTTGCATAGTTAGCTATAACCTTTTAGGCTCTTTGAAAGCACGAATGAGCACACATTACAAGAAGATTTCCTAGTTCAAAGTGCAAGTTCCGTAGTCAGATATAAATTGGTACTTCCCTTTTGATGTCCCTTTAGTACGTAATGCTTTACGTGTAGGACTTCAGTGTGTGAATGGGATCTGGTTGTGCATGTGGTTCGGGGCGGAGAGCGAAATGAATTTTGATGGAGTTCAAATCGAACTCGAAGACCATGTGTACGTAATAATACATAATGTCTCCCACAACTTGAATATGGGATAGAATATTACGCTTCATACATTCCATGAAGAAAACTGCGAAAGTGATTATCTCACTTTAGAAGTGACCTCAAACACTTGAGCAATTCCTCCTCTTAAATGATTTATTTGTATCTGGCAGCAGGGCATGGTTTAATTACAGTCAAAATTGCCGAAGAAGGCCAACCATTTTTAAGAAAAAAAATACCCATCTTGCACAAGTGGATGTCTTTCACGGTGTCATTATATTGTGAAAAAAATGCTGGGGGTGGGATAGGGGAAGTGGCCGTTGGTAGAAGCGATTGTCTTATACAGGTGGCCGTGATAGCAGGCTCCACTGTATATATCATTTTTCTACACATCCGTCTGAAAGTCAATATAAAAGTTTTCTTAAACATAATGTGCAGTTTCCAGATGCAACAACAGTGCTGTGAGATTCTTTGCGGTCTTCTGACTTTTATGGCTGCAAAATACTGACGTCATAACAGCAATGAATAATGTTAAGCTAGGGCCTAGTATGAGGGAAAGAAAATCCAGACATTAAACGCTTTGGGAATTTTAGCACCATTTCTTTGCACCAGCCTTTTCCGGCCATAAAATACGGTATTATCGATTCATGGTTTCCCGTGACGACGATGAAAAACTAATTTACTTTTGAAAAGAGAAACCCGGTGGATTCTCTGACCAGTCTACCAACACTTTCGAAAAGGTCGGGCGTGCTTCTGTTCTTCTCGTATTAAATTAATTTTCTCTTTGATCCTTTAAATCACCTTCTCTTTTTCTTAAAATCCCGTTAAATGTGTTAATGCATTGCTAAGAGTATGAATGACGGAGCTTTTCACGACACAGTTGGGAAAGCAATCAAAGTAAGCTCAAATAAAGCGGGCACAATGACGACATGGAAGACGGAGGCAAGAAATACGTGATGACCGGCTTTTTGTGATGCAAATATTCTCGGCCTTCCTCGCAAAGGACGTGAGTTCATTCTCATCTACGGAGGGTTTTTTTTTTAAAGAGTTGAATGTAGATGTTTTTACGCCCCCATACACACAATTTAGATCACTTAGGAGGCGGGGTTCCGGCCCTGGTTGTCTTTTTCTCGGGGCCGATCTGGGCTGAGAGGGATACAGCATCCTAACAGGAAGACCTAGATTCTCAATAAAATTTTCTTCCCACACGGGAAACGAACTCGAGCCTCATGTGTGTGACAGGAAAGCACCTAACCGCTGTACTACAGACGTAGGTCTAAAGAAGGTATCGTATAAAGAGTCTTCGTCTTTCTGTTCAAAAGTAGGTGTCCTACAAAGGTCGGGTTGGCTCTGGCAAGTAGAGTAAAGTAGCCTGCTTCCTTAAAGATTAACTCTTTGTGTATTAAACGCCGATACGCCGATGCTTTTATCTATGCATTTTGAAAACGTAATGATATCTCGTGTCGCATAATAAGTTAAGAAAAAAAAATTCGCAATAACACAACACAACAACGAAAAAGGCGGGAAGCAGTGTCCGAGAACAACAAACGGATATTAAAGAAAAAGGTGTGAATAAACAGTAGCTCTAAGGGTGGTTTGAGTACACTCTAAAAGTAACCTCTCTGTACGAATTGTTTCCTGGGGACAATAAGGCTGAGTCAAGACCTTTCTCTGGTGTTTGTGACAATGGACATAATTCACTTGTATTTTTCCCATGAGCCCTTCACCGTTATTAGATTTTTTATCCCTGCCCCTTCCCCCCCTCTCTCTCTCTCTCTCTCTCTCTCTCTCTCTCTCTCTTATG
>NW_004797442.1:609496-611693 GCF_000002075.1 Aplysia californica
TACATACATACATACATACATACATACACACACACGCACAAACACACACACACACACACACACACACACACACACACACACACACACACATACACACATACACACATACACACATACACACATACACACATACACACATGGTGCGTTATAGAGGGTATGGTAACAAGAATAGAGAAAAACTGAATATATCGCTTCGCTAGTTAGCAAGTGAGTTAACAGTCCCATAAAAGGATCGTTCAACCAAAATGAACCTGTTTAGCGACAGCTTAAGCTCAGCTGTTAGACAATTAATGTACAGGGACGTTCATTCATCGCTCACTCAGCAGCTGAAAGCTTACTTGAGGTCCTTGGGGTCACTGGCATAATAGACGGTTACGGCCTATCATGAGTATCTCCCACTTGTAATACTTATTAACAAGAGTGCTGCTGTCAGTCAGAAACGTTTGCGCAACTTGTTTACAAGTCTCTCACTGAGACGAGTTTGTAATATCTACGAAAAAAAAACGGTACTTTTTGGAACGTTTTTCATATTGGTCTCCTATATTATGTAGTACACTAACGAGCTAAACTAAATGTTCATTTTTCATGCCCAAAACTGACACACCCAAATAATTTCACCTTTCCGTACGACTAGCTTAGTCTATTTTTTGCCCCTAGTTTTAAGGCACTTGCAACACAAATGGGTCATATAAGTGTCTGAGATTAGAGATATTACAATAGAGAGTAACATAAAATATACGAAGAAGGAGATATAAGGGCAATAGATGTTTGACAGGAAAGAAGAAGCAAACCTCACCATGGCACCTGCCAACCACTCACTCACTTATACCAGTGGCTATTCAGTACTCACTCAAACTGTTTTTGCTTCAGCGGAGGAGTTGGATCTGGCTTTTTGGAGATTCCTTTTTATTGCTGACATCGAACAGTGAGCGAGACAATAAAGTAAATGCGAGAGAGAGACAGCCTGTCTGCTATATTATTATTTCTGAGAGTGGTCAGGGGCAATTATCTACATTAATTCTCCAGAGAGAAAAAAACAGACGCCTTTGAGCCCCACAGCTCATTATGTAGATGGAATACGAAACATGAAGACACTTGTTTTCTGGCAAGAAATCTACCCGACTGTGTAAATAGTAAAGTTGTGCGCCAAACCTAGTTCGATTAAGAAAATATATATTGGGATTGGTTTTTGTTTTTTCAATAGATAATTAGATAGCAGCAGATAATTTCCGACATGTTCCCTTGTCACCTCCCCCTTCCCTTTTTTTCCTTCTTATCTGCCCCTACCAATTTCTTTTTTCTGCCCCCTCGCCTTTTTCATCCTCCCTCACCACCTTATTAGTCGTCTTCTAACTAACTCTATTGTCGGCCTGGTGCCTACTGCTAAGATCAAAATATCTAAATAGTTGACATTATGGTTGCTCATTAGCAATGTCGTTCCAGAAAAAGATTTTCAAAAATAAAAGCTAACTTGGGACTATATAGTCTTGTGGGCTCTTCCATGCTCAAAAAAGATAACAATAAATCTCTTGGCCATATCTGGAGCTATGCGAATAGAAACTGTGCCTGTGTGAACTGTAAACTGTGATGAAAACAAGGTAAGCTACCTAACTATCATGTTTGAATCAACCTCATCCACATCTCAGTTGGAGAGCTGATAATGGATCTTACGAAAAAGAGTCTGACGCCTCAACAAGTAGACCAGGACGCCTCCTAAATTCTTCACTTCGTCAAGAATGTATTATATCTGTTTGTTACTATATTTTTGTTGTTGTTGTGAAGACCAAGTCCAGCTGGCAGACAGCCAAGCTCCGACCTAAGAGGCACACTAACAAGGTGTAGGAGAAACTCACGCACGCTATGAAAACACTTTAATTCTGAAGGAGAGAAACAGGATATCGTGTTCGAAGGTGCCCTCAGACATTCCCGGCGGAAGAACAGGTGATCAAGCTTTGCTTGGGGTATCATTCACACAGTTTTCTTCCATCTGGCCTTATCGGCTATTTTGAATTCCACCAGATGGTCATGGAGAATTCAATTTAATGAAACAGCTACGGGTAGAGATAGCAATTTTAGCGAACACGCGCAATTGATGTTATATTTTGTGAAGATGTCAAAGAAATGTGAAATTTTTGTTAACTCGAAATATAAAGTATAATTTTATTATTTTTTAAATTGTTTTTTATTGTTGTTATCA
>NW_004797442.1:612983-614094 GCF_000002075.1 Aplysia californica
GAGTGAGTGAGTGAGTGAGTGAGTGAGTGAGTGAGTGAGTGAGTGAGTGAGTGAGAGAGAGGATTGAGTGAGTTAGTAAAACACAGGCACTGGTATTTAACTAATGTCGACTCGGTGGTATGTTTGCTTGTTTCCTAACCCTGACGCTGGAACCGAGAGCACTATTCAAATGAAGTGAAATTATGTTCGGTCTGGGAACCTCGCTATCTTCCGAAGCGAGTAGAAACGAAGAGAGGGAGGGGTGGGGGAGTCGGGGTTGTACCCTGTCACGCAATACTCTGGATGGGAGGAAGAATAGGCGGAGGTGTAGAAGGAGAATCAGTCGCGCCTCCCGGAGGCCGATTAAAAAGGAGGCGGAGGCTGATCCAAAAGGAGGGGGGGTGGGTAACTAATTTTGCTCTCCACCACCCCCACCCCCACCCCCAACCCCCATTGATCTATCTGTACAGTAGGAGTGAACGAATGTCTTTAATTCTTAAAAGGTTAGCGTTGGAGATTGATTGTGAGTATTTTTTTTTACAACGAAATGAGAAATAGGGCTGTTAACACAACGCGTCATTTGAACCCATCTAATTCGAAGTAATTATGATTTTTGTGGACTGGATTAGGGAGAAAGTTGGCTTGAAAGAGTACAGAGTCCATAAAGACGTGGTGCAACAGCGAAAGGGATTGACAGCTTTCAATAATTTAATTCTTATTAAAGAACTTGCAAAAAACAATTAAGAAAGGGGAAAGTGGGTACGGTGCAAGAGTGAGGGGTGGGGAGGGTGAGGGGGGTGGGAGGGAGTGAAAGATACATGGGAAGGAGGAAACTGAGACGTCACAAGATACGTTTCTTGCTATGATTTTGATGAATTAACGCCCAGTTAGACACAACTAGAGCGTTTGACCTTGGGATAACAGTAAACAGGAAGAATAAAGGAAATCAAGACGGGACGGGACAGCAAAGTTTTGTCACACGGGCGCATTTATACAATAACTTCAAGTTTCCAAAAATTGTCGAGAACCTGATTCCACCACGCTGCGCCGACATATCTGAGCAATAACTTTCGTGTGAATTCGACTCTCAGAGGTGTTGCACCTCCTGCTACTCTACGTCTCGCCACCCTAA
>NW_004797442.1:614718-631991 GCF_000002075.1 Aplysia californica
GAGAGAGAGAGAGAGAGAGAGAGAGAGAGAGAGAGAGGGAGAGAAAGTTAGGGAGAGGTGGTGAAAGACAGATAGAGAAGGGCAAAGAGATGGCCGAAGGAAGGATAGGAGGAGGAATGAGTGTGGAACAAAGAAAGTTAGACAGAAAGAGTGGTTCTTATTTCATGCGTATCTAATAGGAATCATTTATCATGTTAGGAGTGCACTTATCTGAAATTATTGCAATCAGAAGAGGTGACAAATATTTGTTTATGAGTACAAAAGTTCATACTTTTTTTTTTCTTTTATCGTATTACAGAAAACGGCGGGAAGCTGTCGCGCTGTGGATCACAAACTTTATCGATCTCTTGGAAATTCGAGATTCAACGTTTGAGTGGGGTCTAAATCACTTTTCTCATCGGATTTTCTGTCTAGTTTAACAAAAATAGCAGCAGCAAAAAACAACACGAAGAAAATTAGGCAGCCCTTGTCTGAAAGTGAAGTGTGGAAAAGAATCATAGCGATGAACAAATCTCTCTAAAAGTTTTAGGAAAATTCCCATTAGAGTGGAGAGAGCTGACACAAACCGTATAGAAAAGTTGTTCTTTTTTAAAAGTATTTTTTGCTAAGAGTTTTACGGCGCTCGCAACTGCATAAGGTCAAATGAGCGCGTGGGACACACTGAATTTTTTCAGTTGGTAGGGAATTTTGAATTTTGCCCGGGTGGCGGCCGAAGCCTACTCTTACCGATTTTAAACCACAAAGGGATCTTTAACGTTTGTAACTTGCACACGGGCCCTCCGAGGTTTTTAGCCCTTGTCTGAGAAGGCTAGGTGTAGATCTTTCCTATCAGAAGATCAAGGGTGTGGCTGAGACAGCAGCAAGAAGAAGCCAAGAAGTAGCAGTAGAAAGGCTGCAGAAAGAGTCAGGAGCCCAGAGCAGGTGACGGGTTGGGGGTAGAAATGGGAGACGAAAGCAGACGACAGAACATTGCTAGACAGCAGGAAAGGAGGTGAAGGAAGACTATTTTAGAGAGGAAAATTTTCGGGTCGCTAACCGGATTCGCACCCGGGACCTTTGAATGAGAGGCCAACACCTTAACCTCTAGGCCACGAGAGCCCCCATAGAAAAGTTTGTTAGCGTGATGCTCTAAATCATCATCATCCGGTGCCTTGCCGACTGGCGTGGGCGATCATGGACCTCCACTTCCATCTGTCTTTCGAAGCAGCAATGGTGTCTGTTGTTCTTGCTGCTCCCAGCCATGTTGTCATCTTGTCCAGTATCTTTTCCCTCTGTCTGCCTCTACCTCTCTTTCCATCAAACTTTCCTGTTGTTACAATGTTCTCTAATGCTTCTTTCCGCATTGTGTGTCCGAAAAAAATTGCCTGTCGTTTTCTCATATTCGTGATAAGTTGTTTTCTATAATTTGCTTCAACCAGGACTTCTTCATTTGTTTTTCTAGCTGTCCATGGGATACGTAGCATGCGTCTCATGAACCACAACTCTGCCGCAACAATTGTTTTTTCCAGCTGTTTATTGATTGTCCATGCTTCGCACCCGTATAATAGGATTGGCTCGATGTAGCTTTTCATTACTCTTTTCCTCATTTCCAGTGACAGATTGATGTTTGTTAGTATCTGTTTCATCTTGTGGAAGGTTGCTTTTGCTTGGCAAATGCGGCTTTTAATTTCGGTGTGACATCTACCATCTGATGATATAATGGTCCCCAAATATCTAAAATGTTGTACTTGCTTGAGGGTGGTATCATTGATTTTGATATTGCATGTTGGGATTGGAGTATTTCTGCTTATCACTATCGTTTCGGTTTTCTTGATGTTTAGGTTTAAGCCCATGTTGTCACTCTCTTGTACGATGACATTTAATAGATTCTGCAGGTGTTTTTCATCTTCTGCTATTAGGACTGTGTCATCTGCATATCTTACATTGTTTATGTTATGTCCCCCTATCGAGATACCAGGCATTTCTTCTATGTGTCTCATGATATTTTCACTATACAGGGAGAACAAGTCTGGAGAAAGTACACATCCTTGTCTGACTCCTCTTTTAATCTGTATGTATTCGCTGATGTCGTTTTCTATTCTCATTGCAGCCGTTTGATCCCAGTACATGTTTTTGATAATCCGTAAGTCCTTCCCGTCGATATTAAGAACTTCCAGCATGTCGATGATCTTGTCGTGCCTGGTTTTGTCGAATGCCTTGGTGTAGTCTATAAAACATAAATGAAGATCTTTCTGAACTTCTAGGGCACGTTCTATTGTTGTTCTGATGACATATATGGCATTTACAGTGCCTTTTCCTTCAATAAATCCACATTGTTCTTGGGCTATTTCTGGGAGAATTTTATTTTTTATTCTCATCATAATTATTCTGAGTAATATTTTTGTTATGTGGCTCATGAGGCTGATGGTACGATGTGTTTCACATTCGTTTGCATTGGGTTTCTTTGGTAAAGCTATGAAGATAGATTTTGACAAGTCTGATGGAATATGTCCAGTGGCATATATGTTGTTAAGAAGTTTTGTCAGCGTGGTGATTCCAAAGTCTTCTAAAGCTTTAATCATCTCTGTGGTGATGTTGTCCGGTCCTGCCGCTTTCCCATTCTTCATCTTTCGTAGTGCCTTGACAACTTCTTCTTTCATGATTGGTGGTCCCTCGTTGTTATTTTCCACTCTTCTTTATTCATCTCTTTTGTCATTGTACAGGTCACCGATATATTCTGTCCAACGTTCTAGTATCTTGTCTCTGTCCATTATGATATTCCCATCCTTTGATTTGAGGCATCCTGTTGATCCACGTGTTCTTGTATGGCACACCTCTTTAATTTTTCTGTGTATATCTTTTGAGTTCGCATTGGAATGATTTTCCATTTCTTCACATTTTTCTTTTAACCAGGTCTCTTTTGCTAGATTACATTTGTGTCTGATTTCTTTATGAAGATTCATATATTTTTCCAAATTGTTTTTGTTTATTCTTCGTTCCTCCATAAGATTAAGACTTTCTTCAGTCATCCATTTCTTCTTTGCTTTTGTTGTCTTTTCTGGTATGACTTCTTTTGCAGCCTCATTTATAGATGTTTTAAGCAGTTCCCATTGTTTTTCTATGTCTTGTATTTCTTCTAAGGGAGCGAATTTGTTTTGTACAGTTATTCTAAATTTATCTTGCATTTCTTTGTTTGATTGTAGTATGGTCATGTTTAGTTTCATATTCTTTTTCTTGCTCATGTTTGTTTTTTTCAATCTGATTCAAAATTTTCCCACTACGGGTACATGGTCACTGTAACAGTCTGCACCTGGCCTAAAACTTGCATCAAAACTTTATCTCGCCCAATGAGTATGAGTAAATGAAATTTAACCCTTACATCAACATGAGCAGTGTGTTATTGAGGAAATGAATTATGTAATTTGAGTTTCATTAACCGTACGCCCTGGGGTCATTTTGTACCCCCGGGGTTGTATTTTTCACATTTTGGAATACTTCTAGTGCGAAGATCTTTGAAACATTCAGTATTTCTCAAAAAAATTATTTTGACAGACTGCTATGCAAAGCGTGCGGATCAAATTAACGAGTAAATTTGGTGGCACAGAGTTCCCCACGTCGAGTGGATATGATAGTAAAACACGACGTACGGATAAGGTTAAAGAAAAAGCACTTGGACAAAGGTTATTGTATCGTTATGAAAGTAGTTTGTGTGCTCTAAGGGCATCAAAATGTGTTTGTTCTCAATATATGTAATCCTATGTCGTCCAGCTTTCAAATTCACCGCATCCAAATTTTGCAGGGGGAGGGGTGTGTGTGTGTGTGTTTGTTTGTTTTTTTACTGGATTTTCTTAATCTGTGGTATCGGTCGGTTGCATTAGCTCGAGAAATAATTTTTTGTAAAAATTGAAATTCTACATGTTGAAAAAAGAAACAAGAAAAAAACAAAACAGCATGCCGGCGTCTAATTAATAATGTTGCTCTGATTCTTGTCGCGGAGTGTGGTGCATTGCAGAGCTAAGAGAGCGTTTTTTGAATTTGTAACACTCATTGGATAAAGCAACCCTGTTCTCCACCTCTATTTCGGTGACTTTTGATAAAGATACCTTAGATTTTGTTTCAATTAAAAAGCCTTCGCCATCGTTCTAAGATGGCATGCACTTTTTTATTTTTCAGTTCACGGACAACGATTGGGTACTTATGCTTCCGTTTTACTTGAAGAGGGGTCTTTGACAAAGAAATAAGAACGGCCAGCGGCAGTGGATGGATGGATGGGGAATTGCATCCTTGTTCATAACGTAGTTCGTGTCAAACTGAAAGAATTCTAAGACGTGTTTGGAGAGGCAGTCTAGACAGACACGACCTCAGGGACGTGCGATTCCTTTTCAACATCTGCTGTAGTTATTGAGGTTATTATACAGCTCTATTGAACTCTACCTAATTGACCAGGCAAACGCGATCAGATGTTTATTATCCACGCCACGAAGCTATCCGCGTGAGAAATCTTAGTGCTATTAAAGAATATTATGGGGAGCTTTATTGGATATATTGATTTGTCGTTCTCCTCGGGTTTCTTCCTCGGTGAGCGTATATATTCTATATGCCTCTTTCGTAATTCACTAAGCTCTATTTGTATATGTTTATCTGTTTTTTTTTATATTTGAAATGCTCTTCTCAGTCCTCCTTCCCTTCCTTGTCTCATTTCCTTGCTTCAAGTATGGATTTCAGCTTTTGAGGGAAGAGCAGCAATTTGGTTAGTACAATAATTGTTTGGTGAAGCATCTTTGAGCGCTAGTAACTTATAGGACAAGACAGTTGGCTCGTCGGTTGGCAGCTGGACAGGTGAATGGGAAGATGACTAAAGACTTGGTTTCTCTGTTCTGTTGATTGCATTAATTATTTGATTCCATCTCTTGGATCTGAATACGGCTTGAAGTTATAATCGCTGAATAACTTGAGAGGGGAGGGGAGGGGGGCGGTTAGAGTTTTTCGCTTGCATACAAGTGATGATAACGATAATATTGTTATGCTTTAAGCCCATAACACATACTATCAGTGAAAGTCGACATAACCCTTTCATTACTGAGTCGTTTCCATTTACGTTTGTACAGAAGCTATTCAAAGTACATTCAAGAGAGATTGAACAATTCTGTCCATATATCTTCCCTTATTAAAAATAAGCAACTGTACACGTTGCAGATACACATTCTAAAATGTTCTCTTGAAACTACTTTTAAAAATGTCCACAGAACAAGACAGGGAGACCACAGACAATTACATTCGTCGTCTACATAAAAGTAAAGAGGTCAAAATCGTGTTTTCAGCGTCTCCCATGGACTCCCGTATTTCAGAAGTTGGCCAACGGGTTCATGAACGCCAGAGAATTCCATCTAGACATAGAAATGTCAGGCATCGTGGTTAAATCAGGCCCTCGTTAAAATAATGATATCCAAGAAACAGAACTTTTCCGCCCTCCCGTTGTTCAATTTCTATCGAAATGTTTTGTTTTTTGTTCTGTTTGTTTGTTGTGGGGTGGGGGTTTGGGGGGGGGGTGGAGGCTCAGCACTTTTTAACTCCTATATAAACGCATTCTTGCGAAGAATTTACTGAAAAATGTTGATTAACGTTCCAACAAAAAAATAATAAATTTGCAGTTTCCAAGGACACTACAACTTTGAATGTTACCAACCTTTGGGGGGGGATTTTCTAGATAATTTTACTTCTGACACCTTCTATAATCTCAAATATCTCAACTTATGCTCAAGATATAATATGAATATTTTTTTCATCAAAAACAAGGCAAATGAACATTCTTTAAGATCATAACAAAAACCCCAAGTGCTCAAATATTGACGAGCGCCTAATTCCACCGTGTCGTGTCACAAACTCCATTTTAGAAACCAAATATTATGACATACTTGTGGGCATGTGCTGTTTGGCCGATTACTGGCACCCACGTGCATGAACTAAATATGATGAAGATAGTCTCAGGAACTGTCACTGGTGCATCTAAATGAAGTTTCAAGTACCGCTGGATGTCGTATTTGAGAATTGCCCCTACATCACCAATATATCACAGAGGTCAGTTTAGGGTGAGAGGACTGAGGATGGTCGTCGAACTCAGGGAGAAGAAAGGAAAATGGCTAATTCGGATGGTTTTGTGTGGGGTTCTTTATGGCGAAAGGGTCGAACGTGACAGATCACAGACAGTGGATGATATACATCTACGTGTATATTATGAGTATAAACGTATACTCTCTCTCTCTCTCTCTCTCTCTCTCTCTCTCTCTCTCTCTCTCTCTCTCTCTCTCTCTCTCTTATTCTGTCTTAATTATTTTTCTTTTCTCTTTTCGGCAAACTACGAGAGTGTACTTCCAGACATATTCATTTTCCACCCAACAATACGACACATCGCGCACTGCCATAACTCCTACATAAGAATTGCACGAAATTCTAACACACGCTGTGGGCAGAGTAAAAAAAATACAAAAAAACATCGTCCTAAAAGCTGTCGTCTCTGGAAATGCCATCAGACTATTCAAACAAATAAAACGAACCAGTGAAAAAAAGGGACATACGCCAGGAATATAAACCTCTGAAATATGTAAAACACGCAAACAGAAGCCCCCAATTAGGCCTTCTGCTGCCCACACTAAGAGGCCGAGGGTCGATCCATGTCTGAGAGAGTCAGTCTGGACTCTTCCCCTCGCCCAGCTACAGTGTTCATCAAATACCCTTGAAATCCTCATGAAGCATTCCTTCAAGTAAGTCGGTAATGAAATTTAGGAGGGATCCGAGCTCTTCAGTGAGCTATACAGTAGCCAGTGGCTCTTCTGGCAGGGCCCGGGGGTGGGAAACCTCGGATGGCTACTTCTTAGCCTGAGGCTCTGATAAAATCTGGAGATCTAAGAGGCAGACGTGCCCGGCAGAAGAGGAAGTGGATCGTGGTCTACTAGTTTAATGGTACCGTTCCGAGGTGACCTACTTGCCCTTCACGATTCCAGCGCTGTTATTTCAGCTGGCTGCTTGACCCGCTGTTTATCACAGGGTAATTAACACGTTGTCCTTTTTTGTTTGGTTTTGTTTTCGTCTGAGCTCAGCAACCCCCTTAACACACATAGATCGAGAGTTGTTGGAAAGTCCCCTATAATGCCCTACTTTTGTCCAGTCTATAATTGTTTTTGTTTGTTTATGCCTTTTATTCTACTGCCAAAATAACTATTAATTGCTGGTATTCTTGTTTTCAACTCAAATCTAAAACGAATTAATTTTGAAGGCGCTGCATGCATTCCAGTAGTTAGGATTTTGAAAACAAAAGCAAGGAATACAGGGTAGCAAAACAAAATATCAAATTTTCACTCACAAACATGCAAAAAGAATATCCATAGATTATGTGATTCATAAGTATTCGGGGTACGCATATCGAGCATGTGGTGGGGGGTTTTTTTCGTTATACAATATGTATCCTTCTAAAACTTAGGATTCCTGAGTGTGTGAAGACCATTTTCTGCTGTTCAATCAGAATTACTGCTAATTTCTCAATAATTTATGGTACGCTTTTCACAGTGGAAACCAAATCATTTTACGCATGAACATATTAAAGGATGCTTGGATAACACTGAACCTGAAGGTTCAAGACAATGAGGTAAAAGTGCAAGACAGACAACATTCAAAAGGGATTCGTATAAATTGTAAGGGCCACACTCCACTCCACATGTGTCGGGGAAAGTCCAAACAAAAGGTAACAGCGAATGACTGGAAAAAAGTATTCCCTCTCCCTCAGCCACATTGAAATTCTTATCAGGTTCTACGTAAAATGTTAGCTTTGAAATGTGTAAGCTGGTCAGTCGTCATGCTACGGGGAAAAAGCTGATTTTTTTTAACCATGTGTTTGCACATGTAAAGGTCACATATCAAATTTCAAATATCATTTTGAAGCTCCTCTAAGAGATAAACCTACTGCAAGATTACTCGAGCAGAAGTGTCGACTCCCGCCAAATAAAATCCAAGCCGATAAAGCAGACGACCTGAATTCGACCCAAAAAGAGAACAGCCGAGATTTCCCGAAGGAGAGATATCGAGCAAATAGCACAAGAAGTTGTCTGTCTGAAACCAAAAAGTTCAGCACCTCCTCGCTCTCCTGGAGGTATCCATTCAACCTGATCACATCTGTATCTCCCTATTTGAATAAACTCTGTCGAAACCTTTTGCCTCCCTCGATCTCCATTTGCCTGGGCATTTTTTGCTCTACTTTTCGCTGCGCTCACATTTCACAACTCTTACGAATATTAGCCTTCCTTCCGGGCATCGTTTCACTAGCAAATCAATGCCGAGGACAACAACAGCCAGCCAAGAATAAGGTTTCATCACAAGCTCGCCCCGCCCGCCAGTGAAAAGAAAACGGGTTTTGAAAAAAAAAGAACTATTTCATTGTCAGCTCCTGTTCTCGCTGACCGGGCGTAAAAAATCACTCACCAGCTCCTTTCCTCTTATCACCTTCACTCAGACAGAGACGGAAGTAGCAGCGCTTGCTCTAGCGACGCTTCTCTTTGAGAGCACGAAATTCCAAGCCAGTTCCTCGACACAGACCGGAGAGCATTTTCAATTGATTAGCTACAGTGAAGCGATTTCGGAGCTCTGGAGGGGCCCATGCTGCTGCGATGATTCGCCAAGAAAATTGAGGGGGAAGGATGGGCCTACGATCTTGCGTGCGTTATTATTTTCTTTACAATTTCTTCTTCTAGACTTTTACTAAAAGTTAAGAGTGTAGTTCCCAACCAACCCCCTCCCCTCCTTTGCGCCCCTTTCCCCCACGATTGTCACGTCGACAGCATTGTGTAAACCTTTTTGTCACAGAATTCAGTCCGTAAAGATTAGGAATCGTAACTCATGAAAATGTTCTTGCCTATCACCTGACTTCGTGATCTGTGTGTTCGGGAATGGAGCAAGGGTCATCGAGGTTAGGGGGTTATGACATCGCCATGCATTCCAGACGCATGTGTTACGATTTCTGCTAGAATCCCGCGGTATTATTTTCATAGTGGTAGTCAAGTTTGTTTTTTTTAATATTGGTGGCACAATTTTATCTGAAAAATGTTACTGGGCTCTTGTTGCCTCAAATATTACCTCCCTGCATTGAACGTGGTTTTAAACATGAACAATAAATAACTTGAGTTGAAATGTCAACCCGAACCAATCACTTATCATTCTCCCTAAGTTCCATTTTAATAAGATGACAAGAACTACAAAAAAACAAAAACGAAATTGTGTGTACAAACGAAGAGTAGGATGTGGGGTTGGGCAAAAAGAATCTTCAAATGCCTATACACTCACCCCCTATGAGTTTTATTTGAGACATTTTTCTTTACTTTATTTGATCACAACAAAGCGCAGATCTATTTCTAGGATGATTGCTTTTCTAGCTCTATTCTTCCAGGTTAATCTCCAAAGGATGCGTTCGGTGAAGGGGAATGTGAGGAGATGGCAGATTGGTATCTGGGATCTTAACTCTCTGCTCGGATCGGGGTCTTACGCCAGTCCGTGTGATAACAGCCAAACAGTTAAGACAGAGGCTTTGAAATTGAAAGATCTTGAACGTGATTTCAGACAGGGTAGGATGCTGTATATATGGAACCTAACTTTCTTTCTCGCATTCCTCGATATATTCACTGCAAAAACAGCCATATTAAGCAAGAACAGAATAAATGAGAATAATCGTGGTACACATGGTGCAAGGGCAAACATGTATAATCTTTATTAACATTTTCAAAAACAACTTAAGATATAAGTATGTAAAATTGATTGCCTGAGCAGAGAAGCTTTCCCTTGACCAGGATACCGTCATCTGTTTTGTTTTGATTTGCTTTTGTGTTCTTCAGGGGATGATTGCTTTGTTTTAAACGAATTCGAGATTATTTTGAAGGAAGAAAACTTGAGCATGCAGTAGCAGTGTAATAGGAAGAAGAATGTGGGAAATAGGATTTACCAATTTAATGCATTATAGTAAATTCTACATATTATGTACGTCAGAGCTCAGTTGTTCATGAGAGCTATCACTCTGTTTGAGGGTGCACCTCATTCTGATGAGCTTGAATATGGAACTACTTTGGTTACGAAATACATGTCACGGTGTTGTCTAACCAAATCAGTTACTCTAAAGTCCCATAAACCTTAAGTTGGAGGGAACTGAAAATCATAACATTTCCTTTGTTGAAGACTATAACAACACTCTCAAATTCGTAACTGACTCATAATAAAGGTTAGTGTCACTCGGTTTATTTGGTTTTTTTGTTTCTTTGTTTTTCTTTGGTTTCCTGTTCTTACCGATTTTGACTTTTGCAATTCCATGAGTGTTCAATGCAAAGCTAGATCTCTGAACATATCCATGTCTACATTTCAAAACATGTGGTCAGTTGGAGGATGCCTCTGGTAGATCCTACTTCTTCATTCTCCCTCTGTCATTTCTATGTAGTTGTAGTTCTTTCCTGTCACTTAATAGGGCACTGCCTTGTCGACGTGCTTCCGTTTCCTTAAACTAAATGAAACTCCGTTCAAAGTACCTATGTATATGGGGGAACGAGGAGTGATTTGCGAGGATGAAAACAGGTAGGGGGAAAGGGGGGGGGGGGTTGAACGTGTTCACGTTTCACTGATTTATCATGGTCGTGAAAGAAAGCACTTTTTCCCTAAAAAGTTATTTTAGCTTTGCTTTTCCTCGAAAAATGTGAATCTGACTTACTCCCACTAACGTTTCTCTTGGAAATAGTCCCATTCAGCTGAATTAGAAGTAAAAGATCAAAGATTACTGTTGTTTTCTTTCTTTGAAAGCTCAAAAACGAATCTTGCTCTAATAATATGTGCTGACAACGAGATAGAGAGAGTACAGATTCCCATTTCAATATTAAATCGATCATTTCATCCCACGCAAAGTACATACAGCGTTGATAGAAACGAAAAGATTCCAGGGGATGAATGACACGTCGCTTCTCAGAACACTGCGTAACTGATTCAGATGTTCGTGTCTGAGACAAAATCACATCGGAGCCGCGGTCTTCATAAAAACCGGAAAAAAGGGAAGTAGCAAAGGATTCTGTGGTACAGGAATGTGTCGGTGAACCAGCGTGCATAGTGGTTTTTGTTTTTTTGTTGCTGCTTTTTTTCCTTAATTCTTTTCCGACAGAAATCTCCTCTTTTAAAGTCTTCAAATACTGTCATTGTCGGTGACTTTTTTTTATCATAAAATTAGAAAATATGTTATTTTGCGCTTTTGTCTCACATTTCTGATAACATTTTGTGTGTCGTTCTGCAGATAAAAAATGCAGTTATCTCTACCTAAACATCATCACTATTTTTGTTTTAAGGTCTGAACTCCTGTGCAGTTTCGAAATAACTCAATTAGACTTAGGGACAGTATCCAGAATAGAGATGAATTGCTCTTGAGTTATAACATACAACACTGTTACCACTGGAGCTGAATTTAAGACCAAATTGCGAATCATACAGAGGGAGTAGAGCAGATATGTCTCTTCTTTCAGCTATTTAGACCGTGCAGAAAGGGTACCCCTTTTACAAACTTACATACCCTCCTCGCGATCCCCCTGAAAGCACCTTTTTTCTCTGCACATCTCCTTCTCGGTGTCTTTTTTCTGTCCATCAATCCTTCTGTATCGCTAATTCACGTCAAATGTATCTTTTCAAGTTCACCAGTATTTTAACTTCAGACACGCCCTCCTCCCTTCTCCCCTCACACTAGTCACACGTACAGACACGCAGACACATACGCCGAGACGTGATTTCCAGACAACATGTCACTTTGATAAAGGACTTAGGAGGCAGCTGATATGCCGCGGTTAATCAACCATGGTTGTAGACAAAAGTCCAGGGTGGGGGGTTCTACTTCTAGCACAAAGGCCTGGTCTACCCGTGTGGTGAGAAACATACTCGGGAAAAAATATTCATCAAAAGAAAGAAATAAAAGAAAGGGTAATCATGATGCATCATAAAGCAAACGAAAAACTGCTACATCAACGCAAACTACAGAAGCAAGAAATAGGTCGAAACTGCTAATGAAAGCCACCCTTGAATGCTTTGCTTTTGTAGATATGGTGCGTAATACAAGATGAGATTCCTTTTGTGGCCACATATAGGACGTGGTATCCCTAGCGGTCGGGAGGGGGGGACTTATCAATGTATTTAAAGACTGCTGTGCTTCCAACATGGGGAACAACTGCCGGCTCCCGGGGCTGCCACTCGTACTCCGTAATCTCACAGGCGTAAATATGATATCGTTTCTCGGCCGATCTGTCAAATGAAGATCCGCCTTGCGAACCTTAGGCTTTCGAAACCCCAATTGTGTGGCGCCCAGCTTCAAAATGACCTATTTGAGTTCAGTGCCGCGCTACGTCCATACAAATTCATTGGAGAGAGAGACACAGAGAGAGAGAGAGAGAGAGAGAGAGAGAGAGAGAGAGAGAGAGAGAGACTGAGACAGACAGACAGACAGACAGACAGACAGACAGACAGACAGACAGACAGAGGAGAAGGAGAGAACAGATGGGCAACAAGAGTGAGAAAAGAACAAAAAAGAAAAAGACAAACTAGCAACAGAAATAAGAACAGTTGGAGGGAGGGGATGAATGGAAAGGGGGTAAAGTTCCCTGTAAGAGAAAGGAGGTAAAGTCGCCTGTTCCCTCTAGATGATGGTTCTTTTACAGAAGCGATTAAGGTGATAGCTATACTTGGACAACAACACCTCAACAGGACGTTCTCCTGATGTAAAACTGTGAGGACACACGAGGATTTCTGACTGAGATCAACTGTCAGTCTTCTCGACAACGTAATCATTTCCCCAGAGACATATAACGGCACACTACATGTTACGTGTTCCTTTATTTGACCCTAAAACCTACCTATCTGCCTTATACCAGCACAAGACGCAACAGCATAATTATTCTTTCTTTCCGTGAGTCTTGTATTTCTGTAGCTGCTTTTCTGGTCCGAGTAGGGACTTAATTTTCATAAGTTTACATATTTTACCTAAATGTATCAACGTATAATATATGTTATACTTATATATATACGCGTGTGTGTGTGTGTTTGTAATTGTGTGCATGTGTATGGGCAGCTTTGTCTTAGCGAGTGTGTCGTGTGTTTGTGTATGTGTATGTGTGTGTGTGTGTGTGTGTGTGTGTGTGTGTGTTTGTGTGTGTGTGGGTGTGTGTGTGTGAGTGGTATGCATCCCACTCCAAAAATGATACACCTCCCTTTGACTTTCAAAGAAGCCTGCATATGCGAAATGAACAATTTCGTCCAATTTTTTTCCCTCGTTCTGTTACCCACCGTCTTCTGTAAACATCTTCTCCATCGTTTCGTTTGCCTTTTATTTGTCCTTGAGTTCCATTTTGGCAGTCCGTGGAATTTACCGTCCAGCACTCTCTCCCTCACTCTCTCTCTCTCTCTCTCTCTCTCTCTCTCTCTCTCTCTCTCTCTCTCTCTCTCTCTCTCTCTCTCTTTTTCTCTCTCTCTTTCTCTCTCATCAGCCCTTGCAAAATGAAAATGAGAGGAACATGCCTTTTGTCGGTCGCTACAGCATCGATCTTCACCCATCTGTGCAGCAGAATGTGGCGTTTGATGATCCTTGAGTGGCTGTTATTTGCTCGACTCTGTCTTGAAAGAGATCATACAGTTCTTGGAGGGGTGTGTAAATAACATTATGGTGTGTATTCTCAAGGCTGAGAACAGTGGGCGTTTCTAAAATCGATCCAGTTGTCTGCAAAACAACCTTGAAAGGAGTCTTTATAAGGCCGATTTGTCCTTTAATATTTGACTCATGTGAATAGTCAGAGAATCTACTGTCGTCAGTAAACAGAATTGGAAAATCCAGCCAGAAAAAAAACAAAATCTTGCGTTCTTGCGAGAACATGTATTTTACTTCATCTAGGTTTCCTTCTTCTTCTTCCTTCTCCTTTTTACTCTTTCAGTTCTTCTTCTTCTTCTTCTTCTTCTTCTTCTTCTTCTTCTTCTTCTTCTTCTTCTTCTTCTTCTTCTTCTTCTTCTTCTTCTTCTTCTTCTTCTTCTTCTTCTTCTTCTTCTTCTTCTTCTTCTACTACAGCTACTTTTTCTTCTTCTTTAGTGGCACGCTTCAATTTCTTCATCTATCTATCTATCTATCTATCTATCTATCTATCTATCTATCTATCTATCTATCTATCTATCTATCTATCTATCTATCTGTCTGTCAATCTATCTATCTATCTATCTATCTATCTATCTATCTGTTTATCTCAAGCGATGTATTACGACTGTCCCAGTGGCATAAGAAACGTTCTCCTGAAGAGCGGTCAAGGCCCCTGTGGGTTTAATTGACCATCAGCTGACATACCAGGCAGCGAGCACGTCAAAAGATCGGCCTACAAAGGTCAATTGAGGTCTAAGCACTCGGAAAATAAAATATGACAGTCCGGGTCAAGGGTCGGACACCTCTGATTAGGAGCCCCGACGAAGGGTTCCCAAGGCGGAGTTCTGTGAGACACGCCAGGTTCAGCCTTTGCTAAGCGAGAGAGGAACTCTCTCATTTATATACATGGTAAACTGCTATTCGTTATTCACACTTGGTTTAGAGTGCCTGTAGATGGTTTGCCCCTCTGTTCCACCCTCATTTTACAGGAATTGTGATAGAAGAAAAATTGCTATAAGAAAACAGCAACATGAAAGTTGTTATCTGAGGGGATTTACGACATTAGCTTAAGATTCGTGATCAAACGCACTTACATCTGAAGAGGTGGCACTTAATCGGCGAATTTTTATTTAAAACAATAATGCCCGAAAGAGAAAACGTATTTCAAATAACATATTAAAGCTCGTTCTTTGACTGAAATTGGTTATCCCAGGGCCAAAAGTCGAGCAGTAAGTCTGCAAGACAACCCGGGAATAACCAACTTGTTTAGTGTCGACTGTTGTGGTTGGATCCTACATATATTTTTGTGTTGTTCGTTCTCTTCTCACTTGGTTTTTTTTCAACTCACCACTAAAACATATTAACAGTATTGGGTCATCAACATGGTTCTTCTTTAGGAGAAACACGAAAAGCAGGTGAAAGCGTTACTGTAGGTCAGGCTCAAGGAAGGCCGAATTGTATGAGTATATCGTTTTGTACATACTACGTACACCTCTGCGCCATTTGTTTTCAACTCAAATCTAGAACGAATTAATTTCGAAAGCGCTGCACGCGATCGGGTACTTAGGCTTTTGAAAACAAAAGCAAGGAATACAGGGTAGCAAAACAAAATATCAAGTTTGCACTCACAAACATGCAAAAAGAATATCTATAGATTATGTGATTCATTAGTATTCGGAGTACGGATATCGAGCTTGTGGTGTTGTTGTTTTTTTCGTTATACAATATTGCAATTCACTTTTTCTGTCTTTTTTCTATTCAAATGTTTATATACAAGGCACGGGTTATTGTTTCCTTTATTGTGCAGCTAGTACTGCCAACATGACCGCACGCTTACTCGCTGAAGATTTTTTGGCCAAAGACACAACCACTTAGTGGTGGTGACTGTTCTTGTTCTTGTTATTGCTGCTACTGCTTTTGGTGTTGCTGTTGCTGTCGCTTTTGTTTAATTTGTTGTTGTTTAGTGGAGGGGAGATGGGGGGGGGGTATATTACCACCAATTTTAATATCAGTATATCACTATTGACGAGATCAGGCAAGCTACTCCTAGAGAAAATCAAGCATTATCATTCCAGGTACAGCCATACTGATTCCACAAACAAAACTGTACCCATGAATTTGACTCGAAAAAGATTTCCCCAATTTTTGTCAGCTCCTGAAAAAAATTCAAACATTTTAGATTGGTCCAATCCCAGTGCTCAGCTGTGTTTTTAGAATCATGTCTCCTATTCAAGATCGCTGAACCCAGTCCATACCAATTTCCAGTGAACAGGCCTTTTTAAAAACCTCATGCTGTGGGGGTGGGGGGGGGTTGCTGTTTCTGACGGTCGGACAGATCATTATTGGTGCTCTGTTCGATGTTTTTTTCATTGATATAAGTCGCATATTCAATTGTCCATTTGAAATATTATTTGAAGGCACTAAATGTTTTATAAAGACATCTTGATTTGAGAAATGAATAGGCATTCTTGTCTGGAGACCAGGCAAATAGTTTGGAAAATCAATAAATCAATTCCTCAATTAATCAAGAAAGCATCGGTTCACAAAAATCGATTGCTGATCGTCAGCTCAGCAAAGTGGGCGGAAGGGACGTCTCTGTCTTCGTCCTGAATAAATCTCTCTCGCTGCTCTCCCCTTTTCCAATAATGCTCTCCCTTTGCAATAATTTCCCACAGACCGTAACAAAACCGTGACCCCTGCATTTTAAAGGGATACTCGACGAGAGCAGCTTCAAACCCCTTATTTTACCGGGTATTTCTTTCCACGAGGATCCAAAAGAGAAAAAATAACCTGGCATGAAATGGCGTAAGCTAATCAGAGAACAAAGTGTTTTTTAATGCCGGTGCCCGAAAAAGGCGAGACAAGTAAAGAGGGCTGGATAAGGACAGAAAAGGAGTGGAAGCAGCTACTCAATTTTGACGAAATGCGAGGTTGTTGTTGGTTAGAGGAGTGGATGAGAAAAGAGATGAGAAAGGAGAGCAGATAAAAAAAGAAAGAGAAAGAAAGTTTTTAAAATGGGTGAGAATGGTCGGATGAAAAAGGAGGAAGAGGATAAAGCAGATGGAGGAGGCAGGAGGGTTGATAAGGAGGGATAGCCATGAAGTTTTGAGAAAGGAGGGGTACAACAAAAAAGGAATTAAAGGAAAGGGATGAGGAAGAAGGAATACGGTAAAGGGGTTGTAGGGAGGAGAGAGAGGCAATGTAAATGATGAAATCTTGAGAGGGACACCGAACATAAAACATGTCTGAGACAAGAAGAGACATGAATGTGTAAAATGGCAGAAGATGGTACGCAGACAGACAGATAAACAGACATGCTGACAACCAGGACAGATAGGCTGATCAAGTCGACAGGCATGCAGCCAACACAGACAAACTAGCTGTCTGACAGACAAACAGACAGACGGGCAGACAGACAAAAGAACAGATACAAATATGCCAGACCGGTAACAAGCAGATCGGTTTCCGCCGAGAGATGGTTTGGAGAGGGGAGGGAGGGGGGGCAAGGTTGTCTCAAGAAATAAGAAGTAAGGAAGCAGACAGCGTGTTTACGAGAGGATGAGCCAGTAGGGAAAGAGGGAAAAGAGAGAAATATATATAATATAGTGAGTGTGTGTGCATT
>NW_004797442.1:633553-635232 GCF_000002075.1 Aplysia californica
ATGATAATAATAATAATAATAATAAATAGCATTTGTACAGCGCTCAACAGCAAGCTCTGTGCACTTTACGCTCTATTATTACCCCCCAGCAGATCATTGAACACGCAGAAACATTCGTAGCTTCGCGGGAAGCATACAGTGCAAGCAGCTGATTAAGCGTTCAAATACTAACAAACTGACAAGATTTCTCACTGCCTATAGATGGGTACCCATTCTCAACTGGATGAAGAGAGGAAATTCGTGTAAAGTGCTTTTCTCAAGGACACAACGTCGGGCCCCTGGCGGGATTCGAACCCACGACCTTATGGCTGTGAGTCCGAGAACCTAACCACTAGGCCTCTGACGCCACACAATACAACGTAGTTCAAAAGCAAGAGCCAGAAGCTCCTGGATTACTAACAATAATAAGTACACAGAGTTTAAACTGGAGTTTGTGGGTCAAAGGCGAAGTGGTGTAATTTCCATCAACCAGCAAAAATGTTGCCATGGCGCTAAGTCAAGCCTATCGCTTAGCAGAATAATGCCAACATCATTCCCCTATACTTCAAGAGCATAAGTAAAGGAAGAAAATATTCTAAGAAACTTTAATAACCTTTTATACAATTATTTTCCAATCTGCATTTAATACTTAAATAAACATTTTCAAGCTTTAACAGCTTCGTACGGATTGGAGAAATTCTGTGAGAAAGGTTGCTTCATAGTTATTTGTGTATGTATGTGTGGGGGTGGGGGTGGGGGGGAGTAATAAATCAATTCTGAAAAAGCAGTAGCTTTTTTAAAGCCTTTTTGTGGGAGGAATAGCCCTAAAAGGCATCTGTGCTTGTCGCTTTCTTCTGTAATATACGCATGGCAAAATCTTTTTGGTGAGGCAAGAACGGAAGTGTAGCGCGTTTTAATGTTCGACTGACAAAGAAAAATGTGCACTTTGGTCTTGAAACTTGCATGAGTTGTACACAAAAAGGATATGCACAAACGACAGAATTTCCTGTCTTTAAATATGAGTCGCTTATCAAGACTAGAAAACAGCGGATCTTCATTATGAGAGCTCATGACCAGCTGAAATGAAAACTGAAATAACAGGAGCGCAAAGTGGCTAAGGAAATCCTTGACTGACAAATGCGTCCGGTGGGAGTGAGGAAATGATTAGTGTGGTCGCTCCTCCTGTCCTTGAATCTTCCTCGGGAGACAAAAGCTGAGCTCTGTTCAAATATCAGCACGGGATTCCCCGGTTATGGCTATTCATGAGACATAGCTATACATGTGCAGGAAGAGCCTCTGACTATTTGCTAGCTTTTGTTTGGATTCTTTCCCTAAACATTCTACTGTCTCGGAGAATTAGTATTCTGTTTCCGAATTTGAAGATAGGTCTACACGCATGGTCACCAAATTGATGGTCGCCAGAATTCGAGAAAGTCGTGATTAGAATGAAGCAAGTACATTTTGTATTGGGTTCTTCGATGCCATGTCCTGAATTAGTAAGCAGAGGAGAAGACGCCGAAAGATGAGTACAATAGTAAGACCATTAGGCGCATATAATACCATTTAAATCTTAAATTAATTGCAATTGTGTGTGTGTTTGTGCGTGCGTGCGTGTGTGTGTGTGTGTGTGTGTGTGTGTGTGTGTGTGTGTGTGTGTGTGTGTAGACGCTTTTATGAAACCTCCCCAACTTGTAAAACAT
>NW_004797442.1:637118-638386 GCF_000002075.1 Aplysia californica
GCCCCCTCCCAATCTCTCTCTCTCTCTCTCTTCCTCACATTCACACACACACACACACACACACACACACACACACACACACACACACACACACACACATACATACACACTCACATACACACACATCTACACACACGCACGCATGTAGACACACATGAAAATACTCAGTCATATGGGTAACAATATACACATACCCAAGCATGATCTCAAGCTCGTATTCAAACACGCACGAGCGCATAACACAAATAAAATACACGCCCCCGTGCTCACGCACACACATACGTCCACTGACGCACACACAAGCCAACGCACCCATGCTCACACACGTTCTATGTGCCTACGTATTTTCTTTGGTAACATCCCTTGTCTCAAATCTCACCTGTTCCTGTTTCTGCTTTCTTCTATTTTAGCCTGTCTTCTTACTTCCACCTGAACTATATACAGACCATACGTCACTCTTGCTCGCACCAGTTATCGTTTATCCGTCGCGAAGAAGCTACAAGATCAGAACCTAGCCAGTGATCCATCTGTTCCAAAGACTTTAGGAGGGCTTTACTTCTGACTTCCTGGCTTATTTCTTCGGGAAGCTATAAAGTGTCATGAATGAGAAAGGCAATGGACTCCTCTTCTCCTTCAGTTTTGGTTGGTTAATGTTTAGGAAAGTAACCCTCTGACAGTACCCAAAAGCAGCTGTTCACTGTATATCACGCCCCCCCCCCCCTTCCTGATTTTCGATAGAACCTCACGAAGAATGTAAAGTCTGGTTGATAATAGATAAAACATGGACATTATAAATCTACTTTTTCTAGAGGGATGGACTGTTTTCCCTTTTCCAGCTTGGAGTGAATGACACACAACACTGAACATCTTTTTTTTAAAAAGATAGAAATATGCTATAGGGTCTATAAAGATACGTCTAAGTACCGGTATGTCTATGTGTACTGCTCCTGGTTAGCTGTCTGGTCTTTTCTCTGACCACACAATACAGATGTGTTTTATCTACTGAAAACATCTATTGTTATAAAATATTTCACATCACAATTGTTTTACCTTTTTCAACACCAATACAAAGAGGTAAGCGTTACAGTGAGTTTAAGAGGACCTCTTATCATGGGGTCAGGCTGTATAAAGTGTGTAAATTTGGTTATGCCACTTATGAATAGTTTTACAATTGTTGACCTATCTAAACTGTTGGCAACAGGGACTTAATCTTCAAGAGTTCACTGTCATTGACAGCTTACGCTCATTAGAAAATCTTTATTTTCGGG
>NW_004797442.1:639254-641020 GCF_000002075.1 Aplysia californica
CACACACACACACAAACACAAACACATACACTCACACACAGACACTCACACACACACACATACACACACACACACACACACGCACACACACACACAAGCACACACAAACACACACACAAAGGCACACGCACTCGTACTGACATCCAAATTAGCATGTCTTTTACCTTTCAACGGTATAGCCTGGACGGAAATATTATACTCAAATGGAGTATCGAAAATGGATGTTCTCTTTGCTTTAAAGGGAATAAAATGTGAAACTCCATCGCTAGGCTTGGCTTGTTCGACAAGAACGCATACAGGAAAGAAAGGGGGAAAACGTTACTTCAGTTAATGATTAGGTTTTTAAAAAATAGACAATCGACATATTGATTGCAACACTTTTGATTCCCAAGACGGAACGAAATTCTATCAAGTATATCCCCAACGTTCAGATTTCAACGACGACGCCCACTCGATCACGGCATACTCCACTCGTGGCCTGCAGCAACCTCGGAATGGCTAACGGGTTTTGGTAGCTTTAGAACTGTCATGAGAACACATGAATTGGGGGGGGGGGTTACGCTTTGTTGGTAAAACAATTAACACGTAATGGTATTTTTCGGTATTCGGCTGAGGTTGTTGGAAAAAGTACTGAGAATGTCTTGGCACATTTACGTTACATGTACCAGATTTTAAAGTGAGATTAAAACAAAAGTTATAGTGTCCAGAATTTGTCGTGATATTATTATAGTAGCACTATTGTTGGCATACAGTGTACCCTTTCCATTCTATCGACACAGTTATGACATCATGTTGCTACGAGCCCTATGTTGGGGACAACCCAGACACGGCACCGACCCAGGACATTTGGAATACCTTCTATAAGAAAGACAGAGAGGCTCATATTTTATACACACAAAGAGAAAAACCGATCCACACATCACAGATACAGATGTTTCGGGTTTTTTAGCTCAGCACAAAAACATTGGGTTCCCCTTTAGCTCAGTTGGTATCAAATTGGCTTTTGGTTCGGAGGACCTTTGTTCGAGTCCCCAAAAAGACTTTCTTGAATTAGTGTTGTCTGGGGAGTTTTCTAGGCTCTTCAACGTGGCTAGATCCTGTCTGAGGCGGATGTTTCAATTTTTAGTCGAAGTGCTACTGCAATAACATAATATAATACAAAGGGACGCTTAATCTCTCGCATTTTATTTTTTGGGGGTCTTTTTTTCAGCTGTTTTTATGGGGGGGGTTGTTTTGTTTATTTGTTTGTTTGTTTGTTTGTTTGTTTTGTGGAGGGTGTGTTGTTGTTTGGTTTTTAATTAATTTATTTTTGTTGTTTGTTTTTTTTAAATACAAACTAGTGGACTATTCTTTGACACATTTCATCAAAACTCTAAAAGTCGAGGATGATCAGCATTGAGGGTTTTGGAGGGTGGGTTGTGTGTTTGTTGTTTTCTAAACAAGTGTAATGTTCTTTGACTCCTGTCAACTGAAAGCCGAGAGCGATAAACGTTGTGACTTATCTTCCACCATGAACCACTTTACCTACAGAGAGCACCTGTGCGTCGACCTTCGACAGACGTCTTATAAGTCTGCTTTGTCGATCTCGTCCCTCTTTCTTCTCACTTCCTCTGAACTCACCTGATGATGGCTTATCTTTTGAGGGGATTCTTAGGTATTGTGATGATTGTAAATAAACATTATTCTTTACCCTTGACCTCCGCGTTTACAGACACACTACGCTACACACACACACACACACACACACTCACACACACACACACACA
>NW_004797442.1:641715-644487 GCF_000002075.1 Aplysia californica
GGGGGGGGGGTAATTGATCGTTTGATCATAGGATTAATCACGATTTCTTCGTTCAACATCTCGTGGCCTCCAATATAAAAAAAAGATGAGTTACCGGAGAAGACGCACCGTGTCATGATTGTTATAAATATTTTAATGCCCTATTTCCACTCTTGATAGGTCATGGAACTACACAAATTTACGTATGGGTGGCTAGCGGATGCCCTGATGTGATTTTATTTTCATTTTCTATCAAATATCTATCGTCCTTATCTCTCCTCCTTCTTTATTGTGCTTGTTACTCTCTTGTAACATCTCTAATTTTCAGTAGTTATATGACCGTATTGTGTTGCAAGTGCCGTAAAACGCTTACTAAAACCAAGCAAAGTTGCGTACCTTGACGTACAAGATACGTCAAGGAAGTTGCCAAAATCTGGATTCCTCAGTGCCTTATGGATGTACTAGATACGGCACATTGCAAAGTACTGTAAACCTTTTTTGACAATCGAAGACTCCGTTTCCTCTCTATTTTTTTTTATTGGGTGTTACCTGCAGGGGAAAAGAAAAAAAATAGGCAGGAAGCGCGAGGGAGGACGGACATACTGTGGGAAAGAACGGGAAGTGATCGTTAGAAAAATAAACAGATACGACCGTCACTTTTCAATATTATATATACTTTCCATTTAAGTGGTTTGGTTATAAAAGCTGTGTTACTCGACAAATGCAGTGAGTTATGATATGTCAGGCGTTACTTTGTGACTCTAGGAAACCCTGAATACCCACACAAACAGATGAACAGCATAATATGAACACTGACACACAAGCACACGTACAAACACCAACATTAAATCGACCTTAAAAACAGCGTGAACATACACAAACACGGAAAAAATGTGCTTTTTTACGGTTTCTCTTCTCAACGCATTCCCTACCTTCACGAACTTGGAAGTTCACGAACATAGGCTACACATCCATACAACGCATTGACCATCACGCATACAAGAGAACACATGTGAGAGAGAGGGATACAGACAGACAGACAGACAGACAGACAGACAGACAGACAGACAGACAGACAGACAGAATTGGAATCTCTAGCTGCACAGTTCGAACGAATTCAATCAAATTTGATTGTGAAAACAAATGCGTTTGTCGAACAATCAGATGTGTACAGTGAGCCCGCGGAATGCAGTAATGGACAGTGTAGATTTGGGGAAGCTCATACTGATAGATCTAGAAAGCTACCGACATTTCTCACGTCTGTCTTGCTCAAGAATCTTTCAACACTGCAACTGCGATGGCGGGAGTCGGCACTTGGAGCCGTTATGGAAGGAAATGGCTATGTTGTGAACTGTAAGTTCTGTGTACAATAACACCATGCTCCGATCAAAGTTTTCTATTTTTAACAAATTTGACACAACAAAGGAGGGGTCTATTCGTAGTGTGCACTGAAGCCACCATTAATCGACCCGATTCGACCTGATCAGATCCGCAATGTGCACACGGTATAATTATAGAATTGCCATGGCTTGCCGCCTTCCCGTCTCAAATGTGCTCAACAAATTGGAGGTCTCGCTCTGTAACTCATTGAGAACGCGCATTCTGATTATCTGACATTACTTCAAGATGCGCTTCTTTGGAGTTCTTAAAAGAGAGAATCAAAACTTTGTTATTAATACAGATTAGTTAATTCTGCTTCTTTGCAACGACGTACATACTATTACATGTTAAGCAAACTTGACTTTTTTATTTGTTTCCAATAGTTTGAAATGTGAGGAGAAATGCCTCCACATCACACACAATGGAAAAACTAAGGGAAGCTGGTGTCTCAAGAGAGTCAGGGAGACACAGCAATCTGCGTGGAAAAGCCAGAAGAATATCTAACCAGCTGATAACGGGCACAATCAGCAAGCCAACCTGTTCATGGATCCTGGAAAGGAGAAAGGAGCAGCTATGGCATTGTACCGCCTGCAGTGATACCTATTCTCCAACCAAGTAAGTGAGTGAGTGAGTGAGTGAGTGAGTGAGTGAGTGAGTGAGTGAGTGGGTGAGTGGGTGAGTGGGTGAGTGAGTGAGTGAGTGAGTGAGTGAGTGAAATGTGCATAAAATTGCCTTTGTCCTGCTGCTGATCGGACATAATATGAGTCCACTACTTCCTTAATTAAAGAATTAACCATCTTGGTGTGTCAAAAAGGATGTTGAAGTCTTACCACATCACACATACCAAGCTATATAAATTCAAGACTTTGATATCCTAAATAGTTAGAGTAATAACAGAGGATGTCAAAAATAGTAAGTCAGGTGGTTGACTTTACGCACAACGAACTTTTGGAACCGGGCACAGCGAGCGCAATCAAAAGCCTTCATCAATACGGAAAGGAGAAAGATAATAGAAAACAAGGCGTCTCGAGGGCAGAGCATCCGTGGCTATTACCATCACGAGTGAAATGACCCTGGCAGGTGACGGGGCTGGCAGGTGAACATAGTTCGGAAATGAAAAGTTTGGTTACTTCTGCGCAGTTATCACGCTCGTGGCGGGTTTTTTCATCGTCTATTTTGTCCTCAAGGTTAATAACTTTATGACTCTGACGGTCAGTACAGTATTTCAATGCCTTCCTTTAGTATGCTTTTGGTTGTTTTAATTTTGTTGCAGGTACACATTTGCTAGCATGTTCATAGCTGTGTGCGTATGCGTGTTGGTATGTGTTCATAAGCCCGTAAGTGTGTGTGTGTGTGTGCGTGTGTGTGTGTGTATGTGTGTGTGTGTATGTGTGTGTGTGTGTGTGTGTGTGT
>NW_004797442.1:644587-649587 GCF_000002075.1 Aplysia californica
GTGGGTGGGTGTATTTGAGTCTGTTACAAGAGTTTGTGTATGCATGAGCTTCCATGAGTACGTGTCAGTGTGTATAATTATAACTATAACTGCAGTATGTTTTTGTCCTTGAGTGTGTATTTTATGAAGAAGGAAACAGACAAACAAATTAACGAAAAACAAACAAACAAACAAAAACAGAGAGAGAGAGAGAGAGAGAGAGAGAGAAATCGGTGAAGGGAAAAACAAAATGAGAGAGAAAGACGGAAAGAAAATTAGAAATGTAAACAATTCACTTGACAAAAACATACAAAGTAACACCACAGCATAAACTGAAATCAATGGACCCCTCAGTAAAACAAAATATCGACTTCCTCAGATTAACCATGTACCTAGTTCCTTGGGCCGGTAAATGCCGCATGGTACAGAACAAGTACATGCAATTCTCTTCTGTTCTCCTGTTGCAGAAAGAACTAGCCGGGGAAGATTGGAGTACCAAGGCCCAGAGAACTCCGTGTCTAGCGGCGTGGCATAAACAATGGATCCTCTCCGTCCATGTTCATTCAATTTCCTGTCGTGCCACGTAAGAATTTGTCTGACATCAGGCGTCTCTTGAAGATAGATTACTGGTGATCTTATTGGTGTCTTCTCCGTTGCTAGTATGCAAATCCCAATATCATCATGGAACAGAAAAGCTAGTGCAGCACTTTTTCGATTGAATAAGCACTTGACGGTTGTCTCTATGGAGGCATGCAACTTAAAATACTGATAGAAGCAGAATCACAGACAGTGAAGCATAGGTTTATCTCAGTGCTGCGAGTTCAGAGCATTTTATAATAATATATGATATGCAGCTTGATCAGGAATAGTCGGCCATTGCTCAAAAGAGGCCTAGTCTGTGTCTGTTATATTTTATATAAAATCTATATCTACTTTTATATACTCTGTCACATTTTTAAGTATACACATTTTGAAGCTCAATAAAACAAAATCTAGGCTACCAATTACTTTCAAATTTACACACTGATTACGTGATATACCTGTCCCTGGTGAGCTGCTTTCAGATTTCTGAACGAGTGAGTGGTTTTGTAACTGCATGCGTGTTACATGTTTCGTGTTTTTTTGAAAATTAATCATGATACGGCAATGATTTGTTTAAAAAAGAAGCACACATCCAAGCTTTGTCATTTTTGTAACAATTCGCCAGTGATAAAATTGTCTTGTCTACGCTTCATGATGTCACGCCGTACGAGGAAATGTGCGAAATCAGCTCGTTGGAATGATCCCCGGGGGCGGGGGGGGGTGGGTCGGTATCCACTCTTGCTAGACATTTTAACGAAGAACTGTGTACACAATGGATCGTGAGAAAACACTAAAATCAGGAAAGGATCGACACCGCCAACGTGGGAGAAGAAAAACTACTCCAAGAGAGGATCTTTTTATACGCCTGTCGCATCTACGGATTCGTTTCAAAACTGCAAGACAAACCAGAGATGAGTTGAACAACCCCAGCCTCAGACACTTCCTCAACTTGAGAGAGCATGGCATGAAGAGTGGAATAACATCCCTCATCAGGCAGTGCAGCGATTGATTGATGCAAGGCGGCGACGATGTCAGGCCGTCATCAACGCTACTGATCGTGTTACTTTTGTAGACCACCCCCACACTCTTGTAAGTTGTCAATAAACCTGTTATGTCAACATTCCGTATTTTTGTTGCTTTTTTCGTTTTTAAAATTGATTGAATTCGTATTCCTGAAATTTTAAAGAAAATCGACTCATTGTGAAACTAGCTATTTTCATAAAAACACAGTGTATACTTCAAAATGTGACAGAGTATATTTATATGTTTTGGCCAAAACTATTACAGAGACAACTAGGCTTTTTGAAAACTGAACGCTTGTCACAAATAAACTGGGAAGAAAGAAGTAGTGAACTCAATATTTTATTTGTTCATCTGGGCAAAGATATCCCATCATCAAAGTGAGTTGGACATTGTAAAGTCCCTTTTAAAGGGGACTTCCGATTTTTAGAGGTCAGCAGTTTGTATTCGTACAAGGAAAATTTCGGACCTTCAGATGCAGTCATGATCACACATTCATCCCCATCTTACACCCAAGACGAGCTGTAGGTAATACGTAGTGAAGTTATTTAAAAATCAGGGTCTTTAAATCTATCAGGGGAACAGTTAGTGCACTGCTTTCCCCCTATCACACTCTGATGAGACCTTCAAAGACACGCGTGATCACATCCCCATCACCCTCCCAAACCTTCACCATCACCCTTCTGTGTAAACTACATACTTAAGCCTTCATCTTTTCCTTTGAAATTGACTGGACGCGTCTCAAACCACGACCCAAACGTACCCGCGGTACACCTCAGCCCACATAACAGAAGCCGGATGCCTGCCCGGGCTCCTAATGTGATTATTGTCAACTCAGCCTTCCTTTGGGAGGTGACCATTTCTAGAACCTGATGGCTCGCACTCCCGACAGGGACACGGCGACAATCGTTACCAGTCCCTCTTGTCTGATGTTCTAGTATGAACCTGTTGGAATGTTTATTACCCAAACCGCAATGCACACACACGAGATATTGGATTGTAGAAGAAACGGTAATAATGTCATAAGGCCAAAAAATACAGACGCTACACGTTTTAGTTAAACAATTTATAGGTATTCGGTTATACCAGTTCTATGCCTATTTATTCATTCATTCATTTATCCATTTATTTATTTATTCATTCATGTATTCATTTATTTATTCATTCATTCATTCATTCATGCACTCATGTTTGGGGGAGAGGATTGTAGATGTGTTGTGCTTTTTAAGGGAGGGGGGTTGCATTGAGTTAAAAACGTGATCTGGGGAATAAAGGAAACATGTATAAAAACCAAATATATAAATAACTACCCTTTTCATTTGGAAGTAAATCCAGCTGTCCTGAAGCTGCTGATTTCAAATTCGAATTCGCTAAACACACAGAGTTTCGATCAAAGTGTTGTGGTGTGACACCCGTTGAAAAAGGTCTATAGCTGTATTCAGGTGTTTCATTTTCAAAATGTAGTCCTCCCTTCTCTATATAACTTAGATATCTAGCACACGAGGTGCTTCAATCCTGCCTCTCGAAACCATTATGGGCTGTTAGGGAAACGTTTCAGCGGGAATACGGAAATCCTATTTATGTCTTCCCAAGGTGGGAACTGACCTCACTTCATGCGTACACGAGGTGCAGACCCTAAGCAGTACACAGTAGACGTTTTTCAGTTTAAAGCTCAAGGATAACAGAAGAACAAAAACATCGAACGAAGATGGCTAAATCCAAAGCCGACTGCAACGTACAGGAAGGCAGGTCTGGTGCTATGATATTGGAAAACTTTATACGCGATTGGACACTGACAGCCGGGGTGATTGAGCGAGAGTACAACAACGAGCACAGGCGGATTTATCGCTCCCATAAAGCCAAACGAATACGCTGCTCATGAGGGCGTTTTTACGAATGAAAGAAAGTCGGTGAAATATGAAAAGTACCACTTTTTTATCTCTGTAAGGAAATTTGCGTTATATTTTCAAGCACAATGTACACATTAATAAATCTAGAGATTACACTAGCACCTTGTAAAATACGATATGAGAATACAGACATAACAAATACGCTTTGCTAATCTTCACAGCACATTGACTTGTTTTATTTTTGCTTTGAACGGAGGCTAATGTGTTTTGCTCAAGGACACTCATTGGTGAGCATCCTGAAATGCAGTCACCGACGTTACTTACCTTCGTTTATGAGCCTGAGCTCACTCTCTATTTGACCACTGGAGCTGGTATTGTCTGTGCATTAGTCACTAGTCAGGCGTTAAAGCTTTGAACTCTGATCCAGTTAAAAGATTCTGGGTTCGTAGCCTTTTTTGTCGGATAGGACGTTACAATACTTCAAAAAGACATATCACCCAGGACGCTTGTTTCCTTTAGATGTCAATTGGTACTTTGCAGTCGATACAGGCGGAATACATGAATGAAAGCTGTATCGCCTGACCAGTTACAGAATTGTATCCCCACCCCCCACCCCCTTCCCTCCACATGCCAATGAAAGGGCGTAATTACTCGTTTTTGTCAGCATTCCCTAGAAGAGGATATTCAATTTTGAACAATCCCTTTTCCTGTGTTGTTGTAAAAGATTTACTCGCTTTCAACAGAATAATCAGCACCGTTTAGAATATTTAAGGAGTGGACTGCTTTCATCCTATTTTCCATAGCGCACTGGCGCTGTGTGAGGCAGGTTCATCAAGCAAAGGCCAACATAACATATTCTGTTGTGCAGATGTTAGGCACTTTGCCGTCGAAAGCAGGAGACCGGAGTTCGATGCTCGAGTAGGAAAAACTTTTATTTAGTATTTTAGTCTTTTTGTTTGAAAGTTGTATATCTCTTAGCCCAGAAGACATGGTCGAAGCCCACGCCAGAATTACCTTAATCATTTTGATAGAAGCGTAAAAACATCTAAATCTTTTTTAAAACATTTTCCATATAGCAGGAAGATGGAAATGTGTAAAACGAGGAGGCCAACTGTTTAAGCACAGCCGAGTGTTGACCAGATTACAAGGTTATCGGATACACTTTTGGAGGCGCAGTGTTCATGCAAATACTCCCATTCACATATTATGATATATACGCATGCTCTCTCTTTGTCTCTCTCTCTCTCTCTATCTCTCTCTCTCTATCTCTCTCTCTCTCTCTCTCTCTCTCTCTCTCTCTCTCTATCTCTCTCTCTCTACATATATATATATATATATATATATATATATATATATATATATATATAATATATATAAATTCATCTGTCTATCATTCTTTCCCTCCAACTACAGCTTCTTTTTTCACTGCCTTTTAAGTGCCACCATGTGTTACGAAAATTCAAGAAAATACACGTTTCTGTTCCTTTTTTACAAATCCACACTAAATAATAAAGTCTGAAGACTATATTAGATTTATTTATAATTCTCTCCACGCTCCCAGTGTACCTT
>NW_004797442.1:652087-656936 GCF_000002075.1 Aplysia californica
CACAATATTCCCTACAGACGCAAATCCACAACTCACGTTGCCCGAGGAAAGTGAAAACAAACAAGAACTTCCGGATAAACTGTTCCTTAAATTTTCCCCTGTCCCAAACCACACAAGCAATCAGAAAGAGAGAAACAGGAAGAGAGGGGCGATGGAAGGGAAGGAGAAAAGATAGTATAAGAAGAGAAAGAGAGAAAGAAGGGAGAGAGAGAGAGAGAGAGAGAGAGGGGGGGGGGTTCTCACGGATAATGCGATTCTTTTTGTAAGAGTGCAGTTCCTATTCCTTTGATCTGAATTCTCGCGTTCAAATAATAATATTACAAGCAATTTGAGATTTTCGCCTATGAAAAGTTTCAGTAAAGCGAGTTTCTTACAAATTATTGTGAGCACTGTGAGAGTCCCTTAGACGTTGATTTCTTTAATCTAATTAAAAAACTATTTATTATTTATGACATCCCAATTTTTACAAAAATTGTTCAGAGCTCAAGCATTAATCTCAGCTCTCACTGTTACTTAACCCAAAGACGGACACAAGTCTTAGTGGTAGACTTATTTTTCAAACAGTGCATCACCTTACGCTCACTAAATTCAAGATGTGGTCCTCTCTCTTCAAGATACGAAACAAAACGTCCTCTTCACTGCCAGAAGCAATCCTGAAAATGCCCGTGGTAGGTGAAAGCCTATTCATATTCTGTACATAATCTTTGATTTTACAAGCTCTATCGCACTTATATAACAAAATTGAGTGGATAGTGCCGTAAAACACGTGCGCAATCTGTCAGTCGTACAAATCCTGAGCTTCGAGCGCAATCTGTATACACACAACGATAGCAAGACACGCGGCTCACGTTAATGTGGCGTTTTATTAGTAGTAGAGGTCATCTATAAGTAATAATACTGCATTAGTATTATTGTCCGCCAATGTCTGACGATGACAAATGCATCTGTAGACGAGAATATTTCTCGAACCAAATAGATGAAAACAGGATTAAGATGTCTTGGTCCTTCTGCTGTGTCCAGTGTGGCCAATTTTGACACTGAGGTGTTTGTCACATTTTGAGTATTTGAAAGCCTCATTTCCGCTTGTGGATGTAAATAATAGTATCAAGATTTCTACTATAAATTCCTGCCGCTGATCAGGGGACTTGCTTGCTTTTTTTTATGAGACCCATTGCAATACAGGAAGCAAGAATAAAAATGATTTATTTTCAGAATTCACCTCCATGATACTGGACATTGCAATTACTCTCAATTACTTTTTTTAAACATCCCCCAATCTCGTACCATTCCTACCCGTTAGTCTTTTTAGAAAATATTATATGAAATCAAAACATTGGTAAGTACAGGTCTACCAAGTACATAAAGATGCTATCAGAAACAAAACCCGAAATGGCATTGAAGAGTGTTAAATTTGTTGCCCTTCTCTTTACACGTCTCATCATAATGCCAGTGATCTGCAAGGATGTGCTCTGTTCCTTTTCGATTATCCTCCTGCGTCTGGCAAATTGAAGCCGTCGGGACGACTCGTCGTAAACTCTACGCCGTGACCTGAACATTTCCAACAGTCCTGATCACATCTTTTCAAATAGAAATAATTGTGGTAACCCGTACAAAACTCAGTCATTTGGAGTCCTTATATTATTCATTATCAATGGAAACGGAGGAAGAGATAGGCCCAGGAAAAGATGGATAGAGGGGGTCAGAGAAGCATTAGTAAAAAAAAATTATTTTTTTTTAATAAAAAAAAAGTAAAACAACATTACCACGCAACATGGGACATTTGTGACATCCCAGTTTTTACAAAAATGGTATAAACCTCAAGCAATTATTTCAGCTCTGACTGTCACTTTCCCCCGAAGACGACATACAAGTGGTAGGCCTATTTTTCAAACAATACTTTCCCTTAGGCTCACAAAATTCAAGACGTAGTTCTCCATATTATGAGATACGAACCAAGAGAAAGACGTATGATTCTCCCCTCGTCACTAAGGAAACAGAGGCCGGGAAAAGAAAAAGTAAGTAAATATCAATCTCTAGACATATTCATGGTCGCCACACGAAATCGATGACACCAGCCAGGTTTGAACGACATCTTGACTACACGAAAGATGGATGTCGCCATTTTTCCTGTGTAGGCTAGTGTATTTTCCAAAGTATATTTATGTACCAAAAGCCTACTCGTTATCATTCCGACAACATCATTTCAAACATCTGAATAAAATTATCGTAATCATCTGCTACAAGATTAACCCAACAATCTGGTGCTAGACTGTCAAATACTATTTTTGTTATAAAGCAATTTATGAAAATCTTGAATGGTTAGGTGAGTGTAACGGTTTTTTGTAACAAGTGAGAAACCATGGGTGCAGTAGTCTTTTACTATTAATTCAATCATACAATAACACATTTCAGCAAGCAATCAAAATCTTAAATTATATCCTGGAGTTTGCTTTGCATTCTCTGACTTTGTAACAAAGCTAATGCAAACGGAAGTTGGCTCTACCACTGGCTGCCTTGATAGCTAACCGGAAGCGACAGGGAGGGACTTCGTCTCGATCAAATGTTGTCATATCCCGCCGATGTGTGGGCGTGGCAAATATGGACGATGCTGTCTTTGATTAGGTTTCGGAAACAGATCAAAGATTCAAGTTTGGAAGAAGGAAGAGCATTACAGCTGCTTCCTGGTATGAATTTCCTCGCAGATGAGATATCGAGTGCTGAGCACATCTGTTTCTTTCTTTTCTATGTGAAGGTTTGCGGTGTAGTTTCTGAGGTAATATATTTCAATACACCAATTCTGAAACAGAGTGATTGAAAGTGTTTAATCACATGAGAAAAGGGAGGGAAGGAGTTAGAAATAAGAACTTACTCATTAAGACATTTCCGTACTTGAGAACAAAAAGAAAAGTAGAGGCCTAAGAAACTTTTAAAGTCATATTTTTTTTCTTTAGGAAAAGGGGTCTTTAACTATTTCGATTGTGGCTTGTCGGGTGCATTGCATTAATATGGGATACGGAAGTAAAAATTCTGACTTCTTAAACTCGATGTCATCAATAAGATAATAATCGCAAATTTTGGCTCTTGGTTGATCTGCTGTGCCCGCCCGGGTTTTTGTTCCGTATAATGATTTGAGATGCGATATCATAGCTGAATGTAGACCTTCAGAGCGGGTTCTTAGGGGCGACATTTGTACAGTAAAAATTATGTTTTCTTAAAACAGCGGGATCCTAAACAAACCGGGATCATATGCAGTGAGATCTTAGGCGGAGACTACTGTAGTGGTAATTGTAAAAGCAGCAGCAGCAGCAGTAGCAACAGCGATTATTGGAGAATAATATGTGCTAAGAGGAAGGCCACGCAGAAGGTGGATTGAACGAGTCAATGAAATTATAAAGAAATTATAAATCCCAACTGAAAGAGCTGCGGAGCTGGCCTACCATGGAAAATTGCATCTCCCCTCGATGCTTAACGGCAACAGAGGATGAAATAGAAAAAGTAAAAGTAAATATGTGCTGAGATCAACACAACTCTTATAGATACAGTACCGGGGATAATGCTTCACGCTCTATGCGACTAAATCAAGAAAGAGTACAAAGAAAGCAATACTTTTTATTAAGCTAAATTTGAAATAGCATCAAATACACATTGTTCGTTCTCTCCTTGCTTTACACTGGCTGAAATGGCGCGCTCCAAAGTAAAACTGCGAATACGTCACAGTACACGATCCAGGATTCTATAATACAAGTCTATTACTGTAAGCCTTTTCGGTGTGATTGCCTCGGCTGAGCCGTTCTTCATAAGTGTTATTGTAGAAACGGGTGAAGATTCTTAGCAGGAAAAAATAGTTTAATCTCCTTTCTCTTCTTTCCCAAAGACTACCGTAATAGATGTCGGTAGCTATTTTGTTTTTGGAAGCTAGCCAGACAGAATGAAAGAGGATGAAATTGGGGAGGGGGTGATATAGTATAAACAAACAGATGAGGTTCTTAATGTTATTCAGGATGAAAATAGCGAGAAAAAATTACGTGAGACGCAGGATGCAACAACAGAAATAAGTTTACTTTTCAATGACGAAAGTAAACGCAAAAAGTTTTAATGTGTATAGGCCTCGGCTATATATAAAAGGCTGGATGAAAAGACGGAGAAAAAAGCACAGCCTGAAGGGCATATGAACAAACAGACTTAGGCAAACAGAAAAGGAGACAAGGACAAATAAAAAATGCAGACTCGCCAAAAGGAATCAAATATAAACGAAACAACTATAGGAAGAATGGATAAAAACAATTTCGCTCAGAGTGTTGCGTGACGACTGAGAAATGGTTGGGACAGAACTGTGATCGTGCAATAAGGATAGTCTCGTAAACGTCTTTCTTCTGGCACCTCGGAAAATCAGTATTGATTTCGGCCGAACGAAATAACGCTTCTCCTCTTTTGAAACCCTAAAGAGAAATGCACTGTCTACCCTAAGTGAAATATTTGTTTATACCGCCGTTTTCCTGGTATGGAATTCATTTCCAAAGTGCACATCCTTGAACCTGTGTGCGCGCTTTGTTGACGAGTTTACTCGCACGCTGAGAGCACGGGTAGATCAGTGATAAGACGTCTAAAAGAAAAGTTATAGCTTTGTAATAATAATAGGAGCCTGGGGTTGCTGAGAATAGGGCACATAAACTTTGAACGGCATCAAAGACGTGCGAGAAGGCTTAAATAAAATGAAGGTCGCACATGTCTGACTAGACAAGTATTCACTTTTAAAGGGGTCTAAAAATCATATGCGGCGAGTGCTGACATACTCGTTATTATTATTATTATTATTATTATTATTATTATTATTATTATTATTATTATT
>NW_004797442.1:659033-669441 GCF_000002075.1 Aplysia californica
TTACAACTCGCCTGAGAAACTACCCACACGCGCTATGAAGAACCAAAATTGTTGGTCGTTCTACTTCTGAAGAAAAAATAGTAATAGCATGGGTAAAATAGTGAATCGTACTGACAAGGTTTAATAAAACTGTCTTACTTTCAAATGACATCTCCACACTTTATTCTCTAGTAAATTTTCGTACGTCTTTCTAAACATAGAAAGAAATCCCCAAAAGTTAATCAAAAAAGAGACTCTCATATTGAATTATCAAGATGTTTGAGTATTCTAAGTTAATATGAGTGGGGGTTGGACTAGTGATTTTTGAAGAAACTCTCAAGCCAACCTCACTACATTCAAATATATTCCTTAATTTTGAAGCTTTAAAGGTTGCTTTCGGGTGTGTCTCATAGAAAATGTAACAGTACGACCTTTGCAAAGTAGTACTCCGTACTGACAACCATTCCAGTGGTGGAATAGATTATATCTTTTAATAAAGAAAATCGAAGAGGTAATTGAAAGTATTGCACCTTTTTCGTGAGAATTTGTTAAAACTCTGCTCTTATAAAATGTTATAAACTTTATGTTCTCGATGTAGAGGCTTCTGAAACGTTTAGCAATGCGTCATCACTTTTTGTCATTCCATGACCTTTTCAACAATGTATGGATTTCCTCGATCCCCAATCTCAAAGTAGAGCAATACTAGACAACTTATTTTAACTTTTTAAGGAATCGTGATAACAACATTAATTTTGCAAAATTATTTTTATCCTCGAAAAAAGTAGGAGTACTTGAAAGTAAGAAGTTGACAACACGAAAAGCAGATTTTGATTAAATAATTATTAGAGGAAAAACTATTCTCAATTGAAGACAGTGTATAACTTGAGAGAAACCGTGGAAATGACGCTGTCTAAATGGAGTCAGGGGTGGGGGAGTTGAGAGACTGTTTCGGGGAAGATATCTTGTCGTCTCCATTGCCCAGCCCTTCAAAAGGTAGATTAAAAAGAACTGGAATTTGTTGCCGTAGCCGTACATCGAGATAAAGAGCTGAAAGAGTAGGGGGTGAGAACACAAGAAGAGACCAGGAAGGGGGAGTAGTGGGGAAAAATAAAACAAGGTAGAGAAATTGACATTTACTCAGTTACTGTAACAGCTGGCATAGCGCTGACACTTTCACCTTTCAATAAAGAATCACAGGCGTAGGCATGCTGCATGTAGACATATGGGACTCGCAACCGGAAGGTTATGGGTTCGAGCCCCATTCGGGGCCAAACGTTGTGTCCTTGAGAAATGGGCTTTACACGAATTCTCCTCACTTCGACAAGGAGGGAATGGATGCCTGGCTACAGACGGTGAAAGATGTATGCTGCAAGGTAGGCCGGGAATGTTTCTAGGTGCTCTGGGGTCTGCTTGTATAATGACAGTTATTAGAGCGCAAAGGGCATGCGGTAAAACATGGATAAACGCTATGTAAATGCATTTACTACTACTACTACTACTACTACTACTACTACTACTACTACTACTACTACTACTACTACTACTACTACTACTACTACTACTACTACTACTACTACTACTACTACTACTACTACTACTACTACTACTACTGCTGCTGCTACTACTACTACTACTACTGCTGCTACTACTGTTATTATTATCTTTTTAAAAATGTATTATTATTATTATTATTATTATTATTATTATTATTCTTGTTACTATTAGTATTGTTATTATTGTTATATTGTTATTATCATTGTTACACACACACGTATTACATTTTACATTTCTTTCACGTGTGTTTTGAGAATCAGAAGAATTAAACTTTTTTGCAAAATTAGATGGCATGGGTATTTGTTGCTGCATTTTATATGCATTCTCAGATTATCTACGAAACCAGAACTTCAGATGTTCCGATACAACGAAGTCAAATAGAGGGAGATATGGGGGTGGGGGGGTAGAAATCTGAAAACTGCCAAAACATCCCAATTTCAGTGATGCCAGGTTAGTGTTTCGTACCAGGGTCAAAGTAGTCACTGTGAAATCAGCCGATCTAAAGAAGTGGCCCTGCAAATTCTGCTCGATCAAAAACCTCATAGGATCAAGGAATACCTCATAGGCTTAACCATTCTTCCAAAAGACTTTCTAGTATACTAAATACATGATGAAAGACGAATAGTGAGGAGTTACTGCCCACAAAGAAAGTCGCAAGTTCTTACAACTGAAAAAGAACAAGACAATAACGTTGAAAGCTCGCTTTCGGCGAGAATAGAATGTGAGAATCCCAGGGGAGAAGGCAGGGTGGGGTAGAGAGGGAGAGATAGACAAAAAGAGGCAAAGAGCCTGGGGGAGAGGGACAAATAGAAGGACAAGGAGGTGGGGGGCATTGACAGACACACAAAGAGTGACAGGCAAACAAAGAGAGAGAGGGGGGAAAACATACGCGTGAGAGAGAGAGAGAGAGAGAGAGAGAGAGAGAGAGGGGGGGGAGTGAGAGAGAGAGATGAAGATAAAGAGAGAAAGAGAGAGAGAGAGATAGAAAGAAAGAGGGGGGGGGGTGTCGATTGAGTAAAAGGGGAAAAAATACCATTCTTCGATTTGTTGACTGACGTCATGTTAAATTGTCGTCGAGATAACCGTTCACAGGCCTGGGCATTACGTTATAACTACCCCCCAACCCCTTTTCCAACCTCCACCCGCCCCCTCAAAAAAACCTTTCAAGCCTCCGCCCCCTAACCCCAACGCCTTTTTCGCTGGTTGTGGGTACTGTCTGAGCCGTTGTGTATGATGATATCATGTAAAGGTTACCTCTGTGTAAAGACCCTTTTTTTGCTCACACATCTTGTCCGAGACAGCCAGGGAACTTCAGATTCTTTTTCGGCTCTATGCTAATCCTGCTCAATTGTATTGAGCGCAAGCTATAACGCCGTTGCTCTTTTTTTCATGAAAATGCAAAAAACGAAGATTGGTGGGCCTGGTACTGAAATAGAAGAAGAGAACTCGAATCAGAAAGCACAAACTCCCGAACGGACCTCCCTGTGCGTCAAAGGAGCGTGGAGTTGGAAGAATATGTTTCATTAAATGTTAATACTTCTTTCTCTGAAGTGTTATCTGCGATCCTATGATGCTGTCTTCTGGAAAGTGTGTGGTCGCGGGTGGGGGGGGGGGGGGGGGGGGGGGTCACAAAACAAGTCGACAATCGATTATTGGTTTGCCTGATTCTTTAAACAATGTCGAACTCAGAATGCGGTTTTCTTTGCTCTCCGTTTAATTTTTAATTCCATAGCTTTCCTTTTCTCGGGCTGTGGATTCAAAATGTATTACGGTTGTACTAAATAAATAGTGAGGTTATGTTCTTTCTCATTTATTGCTGTTCCCCCACTTTTCATTGATACTATATTTCTAGTCCAGTGGGCGCAGGTTTTCGGGTGTCCATTTATACTTAGCTTTGGAACTTGCCACGATATACCATTTTTCCACTTATTTATCTCTCCTGGGATACCTAATCTTATCTCCTCTTCTTTCTCACCCGTTCCCCTCTCTCTCTCTCTCTCTCTCTCTCT
The DNA here is from genome assembly GCF_000002075.1 of Aplysia californica. Lineage (NCBI taxonomy): Eukaryota > Metazoa > Mollusca > Gastropoda > Aplysiida > Aplysiidae > Aplysia > Aplysia californica. The sequence goes on from NW_004797442.1 coordinate 662,576, forward strand.
CTCTCTCTCTCTCTCTCTCTCTCTCCCTCTCTCTCTCTCTCTTTCTCTCTCTCTCTCTCTCTCGCTCGCTCTCTCTTTCTCTCTCTCTCTCGCTCTCGCTCTCTCTTTCTCTCTCTCTTTCTCTCTCTCTCTTTCTCGCTCTCTCTCTGTCTCTCTCTCTCGCTCTCTCTCTCGCTCTCGCTCTCTCTCTCTCTCTCTCTTTCTCTCTCTCTCTCTCTCTCTCTCTCTCTCTCTCTCTGTGTCTGTCTCTCTCTGTCCGTCTCTTTCTTTCTTAATTTCTTTAATTGTTCACATTTGCTTGTTTCTTCGGCTGTCTGTCTGTTTATTTAGGAAAAGACATTTTAGCAGCTGTTTGGGGCGGTAGGTTTTGTTTTGTTTTTTAGAGGGGTTTAGGGGGGGAGGGTTGTTGTGGGTTGTTGGTTTTTTGTTTGGGGGGGGGCGAGTTTTTTGTCTGTTTTTCTATTTGTTCATTTGTTTGTTTGTTTGTTTGTTTGTTTGTTTGTTTGTTTGCATTGGAGGCGAATGGAGAGTGTAAAAAATAGGTGAACAGTCCATGCGCAGAGATAGATCAAGAATGTTCTGCAATTCAGTAATAATTAACAGAATATTTTCAAACACATTGCTGAAATTAATTTCTTAGTGCACATATTATAATAATAATAGTAGTATAGCATTTGCATAGCGCATACCCCCGCTCGAAAGCAAGCTCTATGTGCATATCATATCAAGTTTTTGCAGTGCCACATCCATCTTTAGAAATAGTTTCAACTAGTGGAGGCGAAACAGGAGGTCCTTGAAGGGACACCTCGAAGAAGGGAACAGCATAGCAAGACGGAGGCGAAAACTGCTGACTCTGCTCGTTTGTAAATCCCAGGCCTTAGCGTGTTGATCAAAATAGTCGAGTGACCACTGCTGCAATAGCCAAAATATCTGTATATGTTTACATTATTATTATAAAGAATTTCAGTATAGTACTTGTTGGCATTCTGTTATCTCTTTAAATATTTTTTGTGGCGGGATGTTTTAGGGTTGTTGTTGTTTTTTAAACATAGTTTGGGGACTGACTCTTTATCTCAATTTTGGGAGGTTCTATGCGAGTCAGAAAGGTTCTTAATCTCCATTTATCGAGAATCAGACTCAGGAAACCGAAATTATCCGGAATTCGCCTCCTTCAAGCTCAAAACATCCTGTGAGAAATTATTCAGTAGCTTAAGTGATTTTTGGACGAGCCTTTTCAATGTTTGGGGAAGTAAACCAAGGCCTATCCATAACGTACGTTTGATTTAAACGTCTTTTGTTTCTTTTTCCGGTTTGTTTCTTTTTTTCTATTTCTCAATTATGGTACCAGAGAAAGATTTTATTTGGGCCATAACATCTTACGTAAGTTGTTACAAACGTTCAGTTCTTGTTACACTGCTAGGTTAGTTTTGCTGTTCCGCTCCAACGTACTATGCAGCGTCTGTCATGATACATACGATGCCCATTTTGTTGATACAGTAATCTGTTCCATGTCCAACACGTACCTCATTTATACGTAAGTACGATACTGTACAATTATTATTATATATATATATATATCTTTGTGTGTGTTTGTGTGTGTTTGTGTGTGTGTGTGTGTGTGTGTGTGTGTGTGTGTGTGTGTGTGTGTGTGTGTGTGTGTGTGTGTGTGTGTGTGTGTGTGTGTGTGTGTCGGCTGGCTGCGTCAATCCAGTCTTTCAGGTCCAACCCTGGCTGAGAAGGATACGAAACCCCAGCAGACATGTTGAGATCTTCGATACAAAACTCCTCATATGAAAATCAAACTCACGTCCTCTGCGTGCAACGGTGAAGTGTCTAACCACTGTACCACAGATGCCGGCAAGAAAGATATTGGTCAACAGGTGTCTGTCGTGTGGCGGTTGGGCGCTTCGCCATCGCACGCATAAGACGTGAGTTTGATTCTCATGTGGGGAGGGGGGAGGGTTTCTTTTTTTTTTTTCAAAATCCGGTAAATCTTTCTGATGGAATGTCATGTCCTTCTCAGCCTCGTATGGCAATGACAGATAGGATAAAAGCAGCCTGCCTCTTAAAGTATCTATTTTGTGTCGATGGGGCGCACAAGATATACATTGTTTTTTATGATCAGCACCTACAAAGTTGCAATAAAGAGAGAGCAAACCAAAGGTGTTTATGAGTATAATTTTGCCGAGTCCGTAAAAGATGTAAGTTCGATTGCGGCACGGGGAAGATATTTTATCTTTCAACTATGTAGGCTCTGTCTTCCGGTTGGGTTGTACAGTGACTCACAGTCGGGGATGACCTTAGCAGACAGAGTGAAAGCGGGAAACTCATTGGCCCAATGGGGATATAAAACACTTCCAATCATACGTAAAATCAATCGTAAGCAAGCTACGGAACAAAAACTGGGAGGTGGGAAGAAAGAAATCAAAAGCAAGACCTTAGTTACGATAGAAGAACCTGGCTTTGGGGGAATGGGGAAGAAGGAGGGGACAAGCGGGATAGGGCAAGTGGTTAGACAGATAATTGTCTGTAAGAGGGATGGAGTGAATGGCTGAACCTTACTGGATTTTGAGATAAAATGTGATTCATGATCCTAATTGACGCCTGCGCCTATAATATATAGGTTTTCTACTTGTTCATCCGTTGTTTTGACAAAAGGACTCCGTCGAACCATGAAACTGGAACAATTTTTAAGTTACCAACGTTAGCGGAAGCATGTTCATTGATATTACTTTTACAAATATAGCATCAGACTAAGCTCTTCACTAAGTTTCTGAGCGAGGCAAAGATGTTTTTATTCTGTATTCGAAAGTTTAGAAACCTTGTTGCACTAACACAATATCTTTAGACAGTACCCTAATTCGTTCCTTTCGCGGCAGGTCATGTACTAAATAAGTGGGTCAAGTTGTAAAGCACGATTCAAGTGGCAGACTTCAACATTGGTTCAGTTTTGGAATGTATTTTCGTATTACAATTATATCACAGGTAGAAAGTAATATTTTCCCATTCGTTCCTTCATCAGAAAAGAAAGAAGTATCGAAATTTTGGTTATTTTCTCTCTTTCATTTTCTAGAAATTATGCTATCCAATACCATTCCTTTAGTTATACCCCGAAAGGGTCAGGAAATACAACTAGTCTGCTATCCCACCAACTATTGGCGCACCTTTCCCGTAGATTGGAAACCTGTCTTATGCCACAAGCTCTTTGACACCAGCATTTTTTCTTCCTTTCTCTTAAATTACTTGGTCGCTCTTTGTCGATTAATTTTTTTATACGCGTTATCTTATCAGAAGTGCAATGAGCATAATATGATAATAAATAAATGCATGTATATGACCTTTTATTTGTGGTACTTCCTGCAAAAGCCTACTAATGGACACTTAATGTGCCCTTACTTTTTGTGCTCCTTCAAATATTGGCGAGTAGACGGGAATACATTAATAAATTTTCAAATTGAAAAACCAGTATAATATGTACAGCTGAAATTGTCCAAGACGGCCACTCATTGTTAAGGAGGAAAGCGGTTGTCATAGACTGGCAAACTTCTTGAACAGTGTCATTATGATAATATAAAAAGCGCAATGGGGGAATGGGAAGTGACCGTCTTGTAAGTCTAGGCCAGGATGCCATTTGAGTAAGTTCTACTGTATTAATTCAGCCAAGTCTTCACCAGAGTCACAAGGTGGGAAACCCGGTGTTTTGTCCCAAGTGGAACCTTTGAATTTCTTACATATTTTTTTTATTATTTCATTTTTATTATTAATGTGCTTTTGTCATCAGAATAGTCCAGTGTCGGCATAGTCTATCTGATATGATAACGTTGATTGTGTCAGCCAGGACTACGCGACCAACCAGATACCAAGAGGATAACAAGGGCACTGAGGCTGGGAGACGACCATTACATGGAAAGATAGTAGTAGAAGATCTTAGACAGATAGATAGATAGATAGATAGATAGATAGATAGATAGATAGATAGATAGATAGATGGATAGATAGATGGATAGATAGATGGATAGATAGATAGATAGATAGATAGATAGATAGATTTCACTTACTTTAATAAGAAATGACTCGACCTCGACGTAGGCCCAGGGTAATTATTGGAAGCGCACAGTCGTAAACGCGCTAACAGCGGCTCTCGTGGTCTAGAGGTAATGGTGTTCACCTCTCATTCAATAGGTCATGGGTTCGAATACTGACAACGACAGAAAATTTTCTTTTCTAAAAAAATGTCTCTTTTCACCTCCTGCTCTTTATTCATGTTCTGTCGTCTGCTTTCGTCCTCATTTTCTGCCCCCCCCCCCTTCCATTTACCCCCTCCTCTGGGCTTCTGGCCCTCTTTTGCTGCCTTTCTACTGCTATTCCTTGGCTCCTTCATACTGCTGTCTTTCAGCTACTCCCCTGATCTTAGGATGGCTAACATCAAACACCTTGCGTTCTCGGATAAGGGCGAAACAAATCTCGGAGGTCCTGTGTGCAAGTTGCTCACGTTAAAGATCCCTTGGTGGTCCTAAAATCGGTGACAGTAGGCTTCAGCCGCCACCCGAGCAAAATTCAAAATTGATTCCTATCAAACTAAAAATGCTTAATGTGTCCCGCGCACTCAAGGTTATCTTATGCAGTTGTGAGAGCCGTAAAACGCAGACCAGAACAAACGTGTGGACAAACATGCCGGGCAAGCAATGGTTATACCTCACAGCTAGCACGGCGGAAGTGACTGGTCTGCATTTCCCGAGGAAGTACGACATGAGAATGTTAGACTCGAAGAAACAAAGCAGAAGGAGCAGACCGCACAATAATGTCCATCAACCACCCATACGTAAAATGAACTCGGGAACAAAAAATGTTTTCCCTTTTTTCCATTGGCAATCGTCTTTTTTTTTGCGCTGTTTTATTGTTGCTTTTTAAAGTTGTGTTTTTTATATTGTTTGTTTATTTGTGAAGTTGTTGCCGGTTTTTCAGGTGCTATTGTAAATCTCATCAGGAACAGCCTCCACAAAAGCAAATGGAATTGATGGGGTTGTTGTTGTTGTTGTTATTGTTGTTGTTGTTGTTGTTATTGTTGTTGTTGTTGTTGTTGTTATTGTTGTTGTTGTTGTTGTTGTTGTTGTTGTTGCTGCTGCTGCTGCCCTTGTTGCTACGTTATTGCTGTTTTTGTTGTTGATGGTGGAGTTGAAGCTGTTGTTTGTTAGTTGTTTATTTAGGGTAGGGGTGTAATGTAAGTATGGGTTACATAGCCCAATGTTCTGTGAACATTCCTTTTCCAGTGAGTTGAAAAAAATCTCTGTCCTTTTTGTATTCCTCCTCACCACGTTCCAAGAACGTCTAGAAAAAAAAAACGTTTAAGACACAGGTTGCACGGCTCTCTTTTCACTATTTATACGTTTCTGTTTAATGTTTTAGCCCGAGGAGGACGCCATAGCTGCTATTCCATGGAGAGACCTGAAGAGTTCTTCAAGTATGTTCTCCCTCTGACGCGCTGAAAGAATTTTGTGGCATTGTGGTGAAATCGGGCGCTCGTCAAAATAATTAAATCGAAGAAACCAACGTTTTTCCCACACCCTTTGGGAATTTTTTATCGATTTTTATTTATTGATGGGTGGAGGGGGGACTAAACACCACATATATTGATTTAAATACACATTTATTTCTATGGATACTATTGAAAAATGTTGATCAAAGACACTAAAAAATGTAAATTTTCAGTTTCAAAAGACACTCAAGTTTCGAAAGTCACCAAACTTTGGCGACCATTTTCTGTCTAATTTTACCTCGGTGAAACCCTCCTACTTCAATATTACATATCTTGGCTTCTATTCAAGATAGATCGGGATTTTTATTTTCTATCATAAGGTAGACAAATAAACAAACTTTAAATTTATACCAATACCACTTATGCCCAACATTTGACAGATGCCAGACTCCACCACTTCGTAACACATTATTTTCCACGAGGCTTGACCTCGGACGTTTGGGTTTCTGAGTGAGTACCTCAAAGAAAGCAGAACGCTGATTCGTTCCCAATAACAGCTCAATTAAGAAACGGTTACGACCAAGCGATGTACCATAATATTATTAATATGCAGTTGCAAGAGATGAATCCTATTAGAAAGAAAATAAGATTTAGAAGTTTTAGAAGTTGCATCCGTAACTCAGAACTTGTAACTAGAACTGTCAAAAAGGGTATTCAGTTTCTAGCATACAGTAATAGTCCTCTAAGCGGGTAGGCGTAAGGAACAAAGCTGTTGAGTTGGTTCGAGTTAATTAATACATGTACCTTCTTCCTGGCAGAATGACACCACCCGTGTTACGCATGGAAGCGTATTCAACTTTAATTTATTGATAAATCACTTTTTTAAATATTATATTAATAACTGAACTGGTAAAATGGAGAAGCAGATTCACACAAGAGCGCTCATCATCCAAAATCAACCAAAAAGACACCTTGTCTATCTTTACTTTATTATACTGAGTGTACTACTGGGTCGAAATAGACCCACATGCATTAATAAACGGTTGTCGGAGCCCTCAGTTTCAACAATTGGCCAAGAGTGCTGATCAGAAAGTGCACATAACAGGGACCCGTTTTTCAGCACAAGATGAGTAACTATGTACGAAAACGTTTTTTGTTGTATGTGTGTGGAGGGGGGGGGGAGGCGGGGATAGAACAAAAATCATGGGTGAGGTGAGACCGGGAGAATAAGTGGAAGTTATGGGTTGGGAGAGAGGCAATGACTCTGTTAATGAAAAAGGTGGTAATATTAGTATTAGTAGAAGGCCTACTGATAATAGTATGTATCATAGTTAGTGTTATCATTATTAATTTTATTGTTATTATTATTATCATTATTATAATAATAATT
>NW_004797442.1:672398-673681 GCF_000002075.1 Aplysia californica
AGAGCGGGAGAGGGAGAGAGGCGGCGTAGACGTGGAAAGTAGTGGGAAGGGTGTCAACGGAATTGCGACAAGGATGGAGGTATAGTTTCTAGGGAAAACACCCCTGGTGTGCTAAGGAAAGAAAGAGATAAATAAAGACAAACATAAAACGGAAGATAAACGATAAAGGACAACAGAAAGGACAAAAGAAGATTGAAAGAAAGTACGGATGAGAAAGGCATGAAATTAAAAACTGTCCTTTTCTGACGAATTTTTTATCTATGAAAGGAAGATAGAGGCAAATGGTCTGTAAGATATATCAGTAGAAATATTTTCCCCAGCAATTCATCAGATCGGTGTTTTCCCCCCTCCTTTTATTACCTGAAGAATTATGTTTGAAGGTACCATCTTAAAGCTTGTTCATTTTTCTTGCTTTTAAAAGAAAACATACTCATCAATATTGAATAAAAGTCGAGATTTAGTGATTAAAGGAGGTGGACTCGCCGAGTGTCAGAGATAAGATTAACGAGGAAATGGCCGCCAAAGATTAGCGACTTCCAAAGCTTGGGTGTCCTTGAAACATGAAAATTTTAAAAATGTGCATGCTTATGATCAACGTTTTTGAGTAACTTAAAACATACAAATGTCTTTAAATGGACGTAGAAAGTGTTAAGCGAAAAAAAAATCGAAAAAAACATTGCCTAAAGGGAAGAAAAATACCGGTTTCTTGAATGTTGTTAATTTGACGAGCGCCTGATTTCACCACATTGCCTCACAAATGAATACTACGTCATGATCTTTTCCATGTTGGAATCGAACTGTCGTCTTTTGTGTGTAAGCAGACAGCCTAATCATAACACTTCTCGCCCTGCAGTACAAAAGTTTATCGAGATATCAGTATTTCTTAGTTTGAACATTTTAAAAAATCGATCTTTCGCGTGCCATGATGTTGCAATCAACTTTTCATCGTGTCTTTTGGTTAGATAAACTATGACAAGAAAAAGCAGATAAAGTAGGAATTGTTTTAGTCTCCTACCCCGTAGAAGAGTGGAAAATTATTTTATTTTTTCTCGCACACCGTAAAAAATAACTTTTTTAAATTTACAAATTACTTGAAAAGAAAGACGTGAATGGGTTTATTGTTTGCTGTTGTTGTTGTTGTTGCTGCTGCTGTTGTTGTTGTTGTTGTTATTGTTGTTGCTGTTGTTTTTGTTCTCCTTGCTCTTGTTGTTCTTGTTGTTCTTATTGATGTTTTTGTTGTAGTTGTTGTTGTTGTTGTTGTTGTTGTTGTTGTTGTTCTTCTT
>NW_004797442.1:674151-676682 GCF_000002075.1 Aplysia californica
GTGTGTGTGTGTGTATGAGTGTGTGTATGAGTATGTGTGTGTGTATGTGTGGGTGGATCGATGGGTGAGTGGGTAGGTGTAGGTGTGTATTCATCTTGACCTCCGCCGAACCCCTGAAACTGACTCACCGAACAACTGAGGTTAGACTGACCCTAAGTTAAGAACCACTGCGCTAGACACAACGAGGGTCATTTCGGGGGGCGGTGACTATAAAAAAGCTAGGACATCGAGTTGAGAGGTAAATAAAGGAGCAAAGTGCTAGTAAATTAATTCAGGCGTCAATGAGATTCGAACATCGCCTACCTGCCGTTCCGTTTCAAAGACAAACCCTGAGAAACTTGAGGTCCTGTGTGATTGACAATGTGAGTACCGTAAGGGAATTGTTGCTGTTGCAGTTTTGGTTGTTGGCGGTGCTTCCTGTCGCAATGCTGGCGGGTAAAAATTAGAGGGTTATATACTATACATTTATATAAAAATATAATATTAAAATATAGTATGAAATTACATCCATAAAAATAATTTTCGTTTTGTTTTTCGACCATAATGAGGAGGAGGAGGAGGAGGAGGAGGAGGAGGAGGAAAAAGAAGAGGAGGCAAATGATGATATTAATGCATTTTGAATCTTAAGGGAACAACTTCAATCAAAAACAGACATTCCCGAGGCCATCAGCTGATCCCTTTTCCCGCAAAACGGAATCGGCGCTTGCGTAGGAGGCAGACCTTTTATAAGCATGGAATTATCTATCCATTCTGTTATTTTTTAATCACCTGGGAGTCGGAGCCAATCAAATTACGGAATTTCGATAAAAAAGATGTGTGACAAATTTCTTCCTTTCGTAAACTTGTCTTTGTGTTCGGTGCCAAAGTTCTTCCAGCTAATTCTATCTGCAAGAATGACGTCATGCAGTGAGACAGACTGCTCGACCTCGATACATTATCTAGCTAAGCACTGGGATGAATCCACCTTTACAAACTCTTAGAGTGTATGCTGCCTGGCAGCTTTCTACGTCTAGTCGGTACAAAAAAAAACATTCAGAAACGTGACCTCTAGGTATAAAGGAGCATTTTGCTAATTGATTACATTCTGTTCGGTGTTTTTAATTAAGCTATTTTGGGGGAGAAAAGAAAACAGCTTTCAGGGTGCAGAGGAGACAGAAAAGGCTTTCATTTATGGGGGTGGGGGGGGAGGAGGTGTAAGCTTGCCCTCTTTTCAAGTGGTGTACCCTTGTAGGAAAATTGCTTTTTGAAATTTCAAATTCGTTTGTTTTCGTGAAAGGGGACAACTACGAACCAAAGCATGAAGTTTATTGATCTCAGGGGTTAATACAGAATTGTTTTTAATGCCGACAAGAAAAGCCACCACCTCTGAAACAGATTTCTTTATCCTAATATCATTTGATCAATAGAAAATTTTAATGCAGTATTGCATCTACTTCAATATTTAAAAAGAATATGTTCCATTAATATTAGACACGGGTGTTGGGCAATGATTAAAATCTAACCGCCTTCAAAAAGCGAGTCCCAGCACAAAAAAATAATCTGTTGGACACAAACATGTTTTACTTTCATCGCATTTTAAAAACTACTGTTGGTACGTAACCTTTGATGATGATAACACCTATGCATTCACATCGGTTGAAATAGTATAGTAACACCAGAACCTTGCTTTGCCAAAATACTCGGTCAATGGAAAGAATAAATGAGGGGAGAGAGTAGGGTCAGGACTTTGTCTTTGCAAATGTGGGCAACTGAATTTGGTTTTAGCTCTTATGAAATGCGTAGCGGGAAGGCCACTCGTAGATTAAAATGTTCGGCTATTTTTAATCTTTTATGCTCGTCTTTCCAAGTTTTCTCTTAGTTTTTTTAATAGATGGAGGGGTATTCTGTTTTGTTTAAGTTTGTTTTGTTTGTTTTTTCTCATGTAGATATGACAGCATGTATACATAATTTCTAGAGCTGTAAGATCTGATACGATTTTTTAATTATATTTTTTTTGTGGAGGGGAGGGGTCCCCCGAATCAAGTCAGCAAGACATTTATTGTGACAGGGCGTGTAACATTTGCCGCCCGCATTTAACAGAGCCGAAACATTCGAGTGGCGAGGCATGAAACTCCTCAAATAATACAAGTTCATAAATGTTCCTATCGATAATTCAAATCCGGCTCACCCTCTTCATTACAGTTTTTTTATGGAACCATCCATTTTGAGTAAACTTGCACCCAAATAGCATATTTTTAAAATTCTTCAAATAATAAAATGGGATAACATAGATTCATAACGGACTACGTCGTCATGTCTCTAGAACCAGCTGATCACAAGTTTACCAAAAACTTAACCCTTATAAATGCCTTCACAGAAACATTTTGTGTGTGCATGACGGGTCTCACAAATCGATATTCACTCATTACAAGGTTGTTCTGTAAAAATATAAGGCGCAATACATATAGCACCAAGGTCTGGGGAGTATCATGTAGAACCTGTTGTAGTAGACTCTCATTTAGATTATTTCGCATCTGCCCCCTCCCCCTCCT
>NW_004797442.1:677034-706845 GCF_000002075.1 Aplysia californica
ACTTACACTCACACACACACACACACACATACACACATACACACACACACACACACACACATACACACACATTCACACAAACATACATATACACAGCGCCCGTGCGCACATACACACATATATACGCACGTACACACTTATTATACATACACAATAAACACAAACAATCAAACACACGCATGCACACAAAGGCGCCCATACACCCTTTATAGCTGAAACAAAAATAAAATTTGTCCAGAATTTCCCACCCTATCAGTATAAAAAAATAGAAACACGTCTTTACAGAGTCCTTATACGTCTCTGCATGAACACAAATCACCTACTGTCACTCACATGCCTTGCGTTCGAATCTCGTTTTCTACTCCACAAAAATGTAAAATGGTACTCAAGAATGACCTTAGTGCGGCCTGCCGTCCCCCCAAAATCAGGAATGACGTGGGTAAAGAAAAGGGTGGAAGAATGAATGGCGTTTCTGTCGGAATGAACCGATTGTCTCCCCCTCCCCGCTCACGGTCTGCCAGCTTTCCGCTCTGTCGCACCGCTCTCATAGTTTCACTTCTTGACATTTAATCTCTTTCTCGTCACATCCCCTGACCCATTTCCCGTCCCTCTACTTTGCTTTACGCCGGTCTTCTCATTTTCAAGTTGTTTGGCGCTGTCCCTTCCGATGCATTACCCAGTCCTTTACTTCATCAAGCCATAACGTCTTCCCGAGTTACGAGACAAAAACCCTAACACTCGTAAAACAAGAGAAGTGATGGTGAGTTTGACTTTTGTTTGAGAAATTTTTTGTCCATAGAGCCTCCAGAGTCTACTAGGTTGGAACAAAAGACGGAAGATGGTAATGACGGAAAAATCACGAAAAGGAAATAAAGTTCCCAACCTGATTGATTACCGAGTTGCGATACTGCCCTTAGTTCGGGACCTTTCGGGAGCGTTAGGCTACGCGCGTTTCCCGTCGTCCATTTTGCTTTCCATTTGTCTAACGTAATGAGAGCTGGTTTGAACACGGATGTCGAACGTTAGAGAAGACACTGCTGTGTTGTGAGCTGGCCACCTGACTCAAGCCACTCATTTCGCTGCTCTGCGTGTGGCCATTCTATGAGCTCATTGATTGTCCAGAGCCCAGGGTTCTCCTCTGTTCATCTAATAATGCTGTTGAGATCAGCCTACTCCTGGTTTTTCTGTATTTGTCAAGCTATATGTTAAATGGCGTGCGCTTGTAGAAATGCCAGCGTCAGTTGGAGCAGATTTAATAAAGGTGTTTGCTAAGGACAGAATCCCCTGTTAGTCCACATGTCCAGCATTTGGGAGGTCAGCCAATTTCTGTACTCTTTCCGCCCCTCTCTGTTTTTCTCCTCTCCCTCTACCCTCTCCCTTTCTCTTCCTCCTATGTTATTGTTCACCTCTTTGTTCCAGTTTGCCTGGATTACTCGTTCCTGCCACTCGTTCTTCTTTTATTTTCTTTCTCCTCTCTTTTCTGTCCCACAGTTTCTTTTATTTTTGTGCCTCTAGATATTTGCCTTCTCTATTATAGTGTGGTAAAGAAAATTCATGGCGCAACTTATCCTCAAATATGAATCAATGTCCCCCCATACTTTGCACAACAGTTTGAATAAATTTGTCTTAATTAATCGTATTTTTCCACAATAGTTGAGGCTAGATCAAAAAGGTTTCTTCATAAATTAATATAAAATACTAAAAATCTCCAAAACGCGAAGAATGGGATTGCTCACACTCACAGCACTTCCCGCTTCTCACACTCAAACACATTTTGCATAATATGGCCTACGTCACAGTTCATCAATGACATTTTTTGGTTGCAAAACTTGTTACAAAAAATTAATCTTTAAAGTGAACACATTTTTGCACTAAAAGTTGTCAGAACACGCATTCAATAAACAAAATGTCGAGGTCAGAAACAGAATGACGGACTTACTTTTAAAAGTGACATTGCCCCAGCTATAAACCATTTAAAATTGGTAAAAACCACCCACTTGGACTTTTCATTAGTATTAATTAAGGATTTTTCTAGAATACAGCTGACTGGTGTTTACAAATATATTGATCAATTAACCCAAATTGATACAAGTCCTAGTGCAAAATCTGGAGAGTCTTTGTTGAATAGTTTAGGAAATATTTGACCAGAAGTTGTGCCTCGTTTGACCGCACTATACTTGATCCCCCCCCCCCTTTCTTTTTATATCCTTCTTCCTCGAATCCCGTCTTCTCGTCTTGTTTTCAATATTTCCTCAACCTAAGACTTTGAAATTTTATTGTTCTTTCCCAGCGTATTTGTTGTAACCTTACCGTACTCTGTGATTTAATGGTTAGGCCACCTGCCTTAATCAAAATACACTGAACTCGGGAAAATAACTCATTGAGTATCTCAGAGTTTCATTTGAGGTATAAGCCACTCCGCCTGACCCGGACGGCTCTGACGAGAAGGGTTTCCAAAACATTCTAAGCTATGTCACCGTGATCGTCAAATATTATTTATTTGCAACAAATGAGTTAATGAGTCACAACAAATTTGTAACAGTTTTCATGTCAGTGGAATTTCTTTTTCATAATTTTGCTGTCATTAGTGCATGTCCGAAAAAAGTATCTCATATAAAAGTTTTTAATGCGTTTTGCAATTACAAAGTTTAATGAATGTTTTACAATTAATACTGGCGGTGCCTTTGTTGCTTTCGTTAGAATAAAACATCCTTCTGAACACAGATAGGGGGGGGGGGGGGGCTGTTGGGGTCTAGAGGTGAAGGTGTTTGGCTCTCATTGAATAGGTGCGTGTTTGAATCCAGATAGCGACGGAAATTTTTTTTCTCTAAAATTGTCTCCTTTCACATCTTTTCCTGCTCTCTGACAATCTTCTGTAGTCTGCTTTCGTCTCCTCTTTCTGCCCCCCCCCCCCCTCACATCCTTTGCCTTTCCTCTGGGCTCCTGACTCTTCTTCAGCCTTTCTACTCCTTGGCTCCTTCTTATTGCTGTCTTTCACCAACACTCCTGATCTTATGATAGGTAAGATCTAACACCTAGCCTTCTCAAATAAGAGCGAAAAATCTCGGAGATCCCGTTTGTAAGTTGGGCACATTAAAGATCCTCTCGTGGTCCAAAATCGATAAGAGTAGGCTTCGGCCGCCACCCGGCAAAATTCAAAATTTCTTATCAACTGAAAACGTTTAATGTGTCCCGAGCACTCATATGACCTTATGCAGTTGCAAACGCCGTAGAACACTTACAAAACAAAACACACAAAAACCACACAGATAGGCTTTCCCAGAAGGGGACCCGTATTGTGGGAGTCGGAATCTATAATTTTTTGGATTGGGTTCAGATTCAAACGTCTAGAATTTGCCAATAAATCCGATGCCTCATGTACCACATAAATAAAACGAAACATTGCGAAATATTAAATACAGTTTCAATAAAATAAGTCCAATCTTGAAAAACCATAGCACCTCAACGACAACCAAAATTAGAGTTTTAAAATTAGGCAACCGTTTATACGGCTGTGAATGCTGGACCACTACCAAAGACAGTAAAAATATAATGGGCACAAACAGCAATATAGTTTCTTTGAAAGCTGTCGAAAATTTCGTAGAAGAAAAAGTGCTCCTATGTGCTAGTGCCTAAAAAAGCCCAAGAGGGCCAATCATTGATCAAAACAATTTCAAAGAGGCGAACGCAATTTTTTGGAACACTTGAATAGAAATAAAGGCCTTGAATATCTTGTTCTCACTGGAAAAATAAAAGGCAAAGGAGGCAGGTTTATACATAAAGCAACTTACCTAGAGAACTTGAACAGATGGGGGGCGGGGAAAGAACGAGACAATATTGGATTGTTTGTTGTTTTGTTTGTTTTCTTTCTGTTGTTGTTTGGGTTTTTTTAATAAGAACAAACCATGATCACTGATGTCTGTGTCAGACCTGGCACATCGTTATTATAATGATGGATTCTGGGGTGGGAGTGTGTGGGGAAGATGTTTCGGATCCACACATTGCCCCCCCCCCTCCACCCCAAAAAAGGGGGGACGGGGAGGGGGACGGGGAGGGGGACATGGAACCCAGGAGATTGTCGTATATCAGCGGAACCCGTTTGAAAACTGCGTTCCTTTAGATTGTGTAAGACTATTTCAACAATAAAATTTTAATTCAATTCTATACCGAATAGTAGGATAAACCTCACTGTTTACGGTTTTTTTCCAGATCTTCCAACATGCTGTTTGCTAAGCTTTATCAATGAGCAGGCACATTTGCTGGTTGTTACGTTCCGCGTTGAAAGTATCGTCAAGTAAACGGTGACGTCACGGCTGGAGAATTGTACATGGCAACAGAACATCCCTTTGGCAGTCCATTTACTGTCTATAGTTAATTGCAATTACTTTACATCCAAGTCCAAACATATCATTACGTGCTAGGGATGACCTGTATGTTAGAGCCACCGCGATTAGACGGGTACATCCTTGCTTTAATACGGAGATACTCAGAAAAAAAGAATTCCCGCGAAGCCTCGTTCTGTACGTTCAAGGCAAAAATATTGACCGCTACTCCACATAGTCTATCCCCCTGTTTTCTAATTCATAGCATGTACCTGGTTAAGAGTTCGTTATAGGAGACCAGCACAACAGGAAGCGTAGAGCCATCACGGTCGTCCTTGTTTCACCTCTCTGGACACCCCCACAGGGCATTTCCTCCACGTCATGGTCTCAGAACTACAACTCCGGACATGTACCGCAACCAGGGAATTTCTAGAGCCATGCCAAGAATCAATTTTACGAAACTCGACGTGCATCGTGACCACTTCCTTTCCCGGGCCCAGCTGTGGAGGCGGCAGAATCTCTGAAGTCAGTGCCGGTCACGTTGAGCGCAGTTAATTGCGCGCTGAACGGTTACCAAGCGATGTGCGAGGAAAAATGGGACTTGGTTTAAGGGTTGTCGGTCTTGGTTGGTAGTGGAGAGTGGAGGTCTTTACGGGAGCTTAGTTTTGTCATAAACGAGCGATTGATGGTTCAACTGGACATTCATTTCTCCCGGTCAGTTGGTACTACCGGAAAGAGATATTTGACCCAAATAACGAGTAGTACGTCAAATCTGGCTCCTCTATTGAAAAATGTTCTTACTTCCATCATACATTCACTGATAGACATTTAATATCTCTCTCTTTCTCTCTATCGCTCTCTCTCTCTCTCTCTCTCTCTCTCTCTCTCTCTCTCTCTCTCTCTCTCTCTCTCTCTCTCGGAATATATATTTATTTATTTATTTTTTGATTTATTTATTTTTATATATATATATATATATTTATACATTTGTATATATACAGGTGCGTGTATTAGTATGTGCGTTAGTGTATTTATTGGTGTTGGTGTGTACATGACGACACAACTTCTTGGTGCATTTAATCACTTTGAACTCACGTTGTATTTTCTTAAGTTCGACTCAGTAGCACGATTTCCATAACGATTTATCTCCTATCTCGACAACAACTTGTCAGTGCTGTGGAACCGGCTAGCAGTTTTCGGGTCAGGTCCGACCAGGTCACACTAATCAGATCAAAGATCGCGGTGATATGAGGCGTCTTTTTAGCAATGTTAGGATGAAACATTTCGATTTTCTCGGACAGCAAAAATGTAGATTACAATTAGTGTCAGTAGAAATGGAATCTTGAAGGAGATGTCAAGCCATCAGGTGTACTAAACACTGTTCCAAGAGACTTGTTTAAATTATTCAAAGACACACCTATTGTTTTTTCTAGACCTCAAAAGTATGTTCTTAGCCAAGCCTCTAGGAGGAGAATTAAGTTCTTCGCCTTCGAAATAACCAAGTTGGACTACATGAAGCCATCCACTTTAAAATAAAGAGCAACAACAACAACAACAACAACAACAACAACATCAACAACATTAACAACAACAACAATAACAACAATAACAACAATAACAACAACAACATCAACAGCAGCAGCAGCACCACCGCCACCACTGCCACCGCCAAAGTCTAAATTAATAGTCGTGTTGAATTGAATGTTAAGTTCAAGGACGAAATAATAAAAATATTAATTCAGAGAAGAAAACTGTGCAGGAGGTTTAACACAGCCAAGCTCTCGAACTGTCCAACTCTCGCTCTCAAGAACTTGCCTGTCGCCGGCACGTGGCATCAGATAATGGCATGCAAATTTTATCAGGTCCAAATCTCTGTAGGGTTACTGCATTAGAGAGCTTTTATAAGAGCTGGTCTCCAAGCTATTGAGCAGTGGTCAAGCCCTGAGCTTGGTGTTAAGAGGATTTGAGTTTGACTTCCAGATTAAAACAACGGCTCATCGAACATCAGTTTCTTCCTCTTTAGATATGTCCCTCGCAGCCCTGGTTGACTGTGATCCGCAAGACTGAAGCAGCCGGCCTCCTTAATAGTCGGATTTGTGTCGATATCTACAACCAAGCAGTGGCGAAATTAATAATATGACCGTTTTGTAACCGAAGGAAAAGAAATTGAGAACCGTGCGACGTAAGGTTATGCAGTACTGTAAACCATTAATAAACCCACGAAAATTCACTTCAGATAGTTGTTTGTGTGTATTTGTCCCTTTTAGCTT
Organism: Aplysia californica; assembly: GCF_000002075.1. NCBI lineage: Eukaryota > Metazoa > Mollusca > Gastropoda > Aplysiida > Aplysiidae > Aplysia > Aplysia californica. Next base: position 683,627 of record NW_004797442.1, read on the forward strand.
TTATTTTTATTTTTACCTTTTTGGTGGGGTGGTGGGGTTGCTATCAGGGCTGGGGGAGGGGGAAGGGGGAGGGGCATTTTGAAATTTTTGTTGTTGTTGTTAATTTGCTTGATATGGGTTGCTTTGGCGCTTCATTTGAATCAGCAATAAATGTGTCAAATGCCTACTGAAGCACTTAGGACACCGGAATAAAATGTAATGAAATCGCCCATCCTAAAGGAGCTCTCACACAAAATACTTGTAATTCTAGAATGTTTGTGTATTCGTTCCATCACCGTAACGATTTTGCGCATGACATTCTTGGGCAAAGAGAACAGCGAGATCATGAAGATAGCAACTTGGGATTCTGTGTCAAAGGTTATTAATAATCTAGTGGGCAGATCGTATATAGATCTTATTTCTCTCTCTCTCTCTCTCTCTCTCTCTCTCTCTCTCTCTCTCTCTCTCTCTCTCTCTCTCTCTCTCTCTCTCTCTCTCTCTCTCTCTCAGTCAGTCGTTTGCTATTGCTATGTGTTGTATATGTGTGTATGTGCGCGCGCGTGTGTGTGTGTGTGTGCGCGCGCAAGGGGGAGGGGGCTCTGAGTTTTACTGATCGTTTTTCCTTTCCAAGCATAATACTCTAGTTCTTAACTGTGCTTCTCGACCTTCAAATGACAAATTCTCACATTTTCTCTCACATCTCAACTCAAAGATGGATCTTTAAGTTAGTTGGGAGCAATGGCGAGTTTTCGTGATTTCGCGCATTTTTTAGAAGAAAAAAAAAGCACAGGCGATATTTTCATGGACAATTGGTGAGGAACAAATGAGCTTAGAAAACTTGTCAGGCATTCCATGTATCGCATGATGATTCATAACAAGGTGAAATCAAAGACCCACTTGATCGGGAAAAAAAGAATAGCTCTTGCCTGCGAAGCTTAATGTTCCATTCTTTCCTTTTTTCTTTTGTCCTTTCGTTCTTTCAAGCTCTTTTTCGTTCTTTCTTAGTCAATTTGTCTTTTTTTCTATTCTTCATAATAAGGGGCTCTCGTGGCCTAGAGGTTAAGGTGCCGGCCTCTCATCAAAGGTCTCAGGTTCGAATCCGGGAAGCAACTGAAAAATTTTCTTCTCTAAAATTGTCTCCTTTCACCTTCTTTCCTGCTCTCTATAAATGTTCTGTCGTCAGCTTTCGTCTTCTCTTTTTGCCCCCACCCCTTCGCTTCCTTTTCCCCCTCCTCTGGGCTCCTGACTCTTTTTGCAGCCTTTCTACTGCTGCTTTTTGGCTCCTTCTTACTGCTGTCTCTCAGCCACACCCCTGACCTTCTGGTAGGAAAGATCTACACCTAGCCTTCTCGGACAAGGGCAAAAAATCTCGGATGGTCCGTGTTGAAGACGCGCACGCTAAAGATCCCTTGGTGGTCTCAAATCGATGAGAGTAGGCTTCGGCCGCCACCCGGGCAAAATTCAAAATTTCCTACCAACTGAAAATATTGGGTGTGTTCCGCGCGCTCATAATATGACCGTATGCAGTTGCGAGCGCCGTAAAACGCTTTTTAAAAAAAAATTCTTCATAATATCCTCAAATCGATCCCTTCAAAATTCTCTCAGTTGCACTTCCTCAATCCCTGACTGTCTTCCTCACTTTCTTTCTCTCTCTCTCTCTCTCTCTCTCTCTCTCTCTCTCTCTCTCTCTCTCTCTCTCTCTCTCTCTCTCTCTCTCTCTTGCTCTCTCTCTTTCTCTCTCTCTTGCTCTCCTCGCTCTCTTTCTCTATTCCTATCGATCGATCGATCTATCTTTCTCTCTCCCTCTCTCGCTATCTCTCTCTTTTCTCTCTCTTTTCTCTCTCTATCTCTCTCTTTTTCTCTCTCTCATTCTCACTCGCTATTTCTCCAGTCTCACAGTCTGGCATACACATGCATATATATCACAGTACATCATTATGACAGGTACGCTTTTGTGAATAAAAAATGCTTCAGCTGATTTTTGAAAATGGAAATTATTGGGGCAGATCTTATTTTATATGGGATTTCGTTCCATACCTGGGTACCAAAGAACAAAAAGGAACGCTCGCCGTATGTTTTGTAGTTTTGTTTTGGAGTTTTAAGAATTAGATTGTCAGAGGCTGATCTAAGGGCTCTAGGTGGATTATATAATTCCAGGAATGTTTTAAGATAAAAAAGTGCACTATCATTTATACATTTAAAACAGAGAACGGCAGTTTTGTATTTAATCCTTTCTTTTATTGGCAGCCAGTGTAGTTCTTTCAGAATTGGTGTTACGTGGGCTGATTTCTTTTGTTTCATTGTCAATTTTGCTGCTTGATTTTGGAGTACTTGTAACTTTGATAGTTTTTCGGATGTCAAACCGGACAAAATAACATTACAGTAATCTAACTTTGATAAAATGAGTGTTGTTACAAGTGTCTTGGCTGCTGCTTTAGTTAAATAATTTCTTACACTGCCAATTTTCTTAAACTGAAAGTAAATACTTTTGCTGAGCTGGCTTATTTGGGAGGACATAGACATAATTATCTACCTATCTGTCACGTACGCAAACACACACACACACACACACACACACACACACACACACACACACACACACACTCGACCAACAGACAACACAACAGAAGACACTCTTAGCACTCTTAAACAAACACGAAATCGAAACCCCAAAAGAATGAAATAGAACCCAAAAAGGCTCGTACATTTATCAGAACACTGCTGTCTATCAGCCCCATCTCGCACGTTTTCCCTGTGAGGGTGAGCAAGGAAGTGTCGGTGATGGACCGAGGCCGTTCATCCCCTCCCTGGAAACTGGACACATCACTCAATCAGACATGTCTGCCATTCGGCGTTGTCTTCTAGCTGCCGAGTTTCTTTTTTTTTTTCAATAACAATTATTCTTACAGAGAAAAAAGAGCGCTCATGTGACCTTGTGCAGATGCGAAAGCCATAAAATTTATATTGTATCAAAGGGGGGGGGGAGCAGAGAAAGAAAAGAGTTTGTAACAAACAAATGATTAGCAATACCCAGTTTCAAGCCAGTCTTTTTTTTTTACTTACTGGAATAGCATAGTATCATAATAAAGTAGGCTACATGTAATTAACAAATAGCATTTTCAATAAACTAAAAATGAAAAAGGCAATACACCCGAAGCAATACAATAAAAAAAAAAAGGAACAAAGAAAGTAAGAACTGCAAGCATAATATTATACTGTGGAGATACAGGAAAATTATAATACTGTTAATAACAATAATAATAATAAATGACATTTATATAGCGCTCAACCCCGAATAAAGTACACAGGCCCTGAGCGCTTTACAATACAGTACAACGTGCAACAGTAACATAAAACGTTACGTTCTGACTAAAGAAAATTATTCCAAATATTTAACTTATTAATTTAAAAACTTGGTAAATCATTCCAGATCTTGGGGCCTTGGTATTCAAAGGCCCTTTCACCCATATATATATATATATATATATATAATGGTTTTTAAATTGACAAAAGGTTTACGAGGAGTAAATCCACCGTGAGAACAGCATTTCGCCGAATTTTTTGTATTTAAAACCACGGAAAGTGACTGGGTCAACATCTATAATTTACTGTAATGGCTGTTTAATTGCTTTATTGTTGTAGAAATACTTCAGTCCATATACATATCTCATTATTTTTTAAGTCTTCGATGTTAAACGGTGATTACTGGTGAGACATATAGTGATAATGGAATTCGATGCATAACCCGACAAGCTAGGCCTCGTCTTTTCGAAATTGCTATCGCCATCACTTCTAAGCCTACATTATTTATATTATAGAGCAGTGGTACTAGGCTACTTGTAGGCCAACTAGTTGACGGGATTCACGGAGATTGTGTTTTTATAGTGAATAATGGTGATTACTCCATATTAGAATTGCCTTCTTGTGAAAAACAGCTTTGTTGCTTTCTGTCATAACCACTATTATTGTCTTGACCCCATAAATGTATTTGTATTTTTCTTTCTTTTTAGGCCTAGTTATTGAGGGGGGGTGAGGGGGGGGATCGTTGATATAAATTGTTGATCTTTATTCTGGGCCAAAGGCATTGCTGAGAATAAAAGATCAAATCAGGTACAGAAGTATTGTAAGGGAGAAAAAGATTTCCGACAAGAAACAAACACATTTTGTCTGCTTCACCACATTACTAATACTGGTGCCAGTACTAGCAGTAGTTATGCTTAGTTGCTTACTTACTATTCATTTAAACAACTGATATCCCGAGTTTCAAAACTGTTTTAAAACTCTCGTTCTGTCTAGTCAGTAAGTCTAGCTACTTAAATTTTCCTAATGATCGCCTTTCTCACCAAAGACCATTGTATATTATGCCATCAACAAAGCTTTTCCTCGTTTTACTATAATGAGCTAGTAGCTTTTTGACACTATTCATTTTTTTCCACTTCTCTGTACATCATTATCTATGATTCTTCTCCTGGTTTCACGTGGTTTTCCTGTTGATAACCCATTCCATTCCAACCCAAGACGTTCTTTGTTATGCAGCTGCTTGGCTTCCTGAGGTTATGTCCAATTCATCGCCTACGCCTTCTTCCCTCTTCATCTTCAAGTGGACTACGGTCTTGTATCTCCTTAACACTTCCTCGTTGGTGACCTTGTTTGTCTATCTGATCCTGAGTGCCTGTCTCTTACATTTGTCGATGAAAACCTGGATCCTCTTAATCATATGTAAGTCTGAAATGTGTTCAAAGTCGCACATACATACAACAATATTGACTTCCCATTTGAGTTGAAAATTGTCAGCTCTGTTCGGGAGAGCTATCCTTTGTGATCCTAATCCTGTTCAAAGACATAGAAGCAGTTTGTGCCCTTCAAATGCGGGACTTCATTTCAGCTCCTGTTCCTCCCTCCCTGTCAGTTTATACTCTCCCGATAGTCGAAGGACTCCGTGTTTTTAGGGCATTTCCGTGTAATAGAAATTGCTGATTTTGACGTTCATCTATCCTTTGGACTATTGACTTTCTTGGGTGGATCCTTGTTCAATCCAAACATATTCTGATCGGCTGTTTATAATTGAAATCTTTGCTTGCATCTTATCCCGGGTAGAGGGACAGAAGTACTAAGTCGTCCGCAAAGTTCAGATCATCCAGCTGCGTCCATGGGGTCCACTGAATGCCGTTTCTGCGTCAGGTAGTGGTTTCCTTCATCAGAAGATCGATCACCTATAATAATAGATAGGAAAAGGAGAGATGTTAACAAACACTCGTCTCCCACCAGTCTTGATGTCAAAGTCAGTGAGTTGATCATCATGTATAACCCTGCATCGCCCCTTCTTAGTATTCTTGATGAGGTTCAAATATTTCTGCGGGATTCCATGATAGTTTAGTATCCTCTATCGTGTTGCCCGGCCTATGATGTTAAAGTTAAAGGCCTTCTCATAGTCAATTGGCAATCAATTGAGAGTTTTGCCTTAGGGACTGTTCAGCAAGGATTCTCAGCATGGCCATCTAGTTGGTGATTGACCATTTAATTTTTTTCTTCCGAAAACCAGTCAGTTCATTCCAAAGTCTTTGATCCGTTTGTCTTGATTCGCCCCACAATGATTCTGTTGAAAACCCTTGCCTGGTGTTGGGAGAATAGTAAAATAGTAATTCTCTGTAGTTGCTGATATTCCCCTTTTTGGAAGCCATATGAGGTGTCCTTCTTTCCAGTTTTGTGGGAATATGCCCTCATTCCAGATCCTCGTAAACAGTGGGAGGAGGTTTGAAGCTTGCTAATGGCATCAAAGACCTATTGTTTTAACTTGTTTTCTTTCTGGCAAGATGTCTGTCTGGATACTTGGTGTTGGTCTGGTCAGAAGGCTGTTGAAATTTTCAAACCGTCCTTTCGACTGAGCTTCCTTTCCAAAAATGGTTTTCCCCTGATGGTTCTGAACTGGTACTTCTGGTTTCTCATATTGTCCGGCAAGAGTCTTTGTGGTCAGGTAATTGAATCTCATGTGCCTTCCTGCCACTGCAACCTCTGCCTTTTCCATCAACCTTTTTGTGATTTAGTTTTTGTCTTTCTTTTAAAGAATCTTTGGCAATCTCAGCTGTTTTCCTGTACTGTTCTTGAGCATCGGCTCTTGATCCTCTTTTTCGACTTGCTTTCACATCTGCTTCCAGTTGGCTTCTCTTTCCAAATCAAATTCAGGCTAATCAATTCCTTACTTTCCCATGTTTTTTCCTAAAGGATACTTCTTGAATGTTGAAGTAAAGACCCCGTTAACCTTGATATAGTGCACCTCCACCTTCATTTACTTCCCACCAAGATCGGCAAGAGATTGAAATATGTACTGCAAATGCAGCTGGAACTCCTCTTTTTCTGAGGCTAGTTTGGAACTTCGTTCTCTACGTTTCTGCTATGGTTCTGTGCTTTTTTAAACGAAGCTTGAGTTTTGCGAACAGCAGACAATGATCCGTCCAATGTCTGGCCTTCTCTGTACCGTGAACGTCTGAACCATCGACAGCTACAATAATATTCTTATTAAAGTGAAGCTGTTTAATTGTGCTTTCCATTAACAGATCAGAAGTTACATCGTTATTTATTACGTCTGTATTACAAGTCTGGTTGTGATGTGGAAACTGTTACACCGGTCTCACCATGGAAAAAACATGGGGCTGTTCAAATAGTGTTTGTGTGTGTGTGTGTGTGTGTGTGTGTGTGTATTTGTATGTGTGCACGTGTGTGTGCACGTGTGTGTGTGTGTGTGTATGTGTGTGTGTGTGTGTGTGTGTGTGTGTGTGTGTGTGTGTGTGTGTGTGTGTGTGTGTGTGTGTGTGTGTGTGTGTGTGTGGCCGAGGATGGGGGTGGTTGCAACGTTATTATTTTCTCCCTGCAAAGCCGGGGGCGGTGGTGGTGGGGGGGGGGGTGACTAACGTAGTAGTAGTAGTAGTAGTAGTAGTAGTTGTTGTTGTTGTTGTTGTTGTTGTTGTAGTCGAATGTTGCTGTTCAATTAGTCAGTCTTTTTACTTTGATCCGTATGTCATGTTTTACTATCGTACCCATACAACGTGGGGAACTCTGTGCACCACTTTCCATAGAGGAAAGTAACTCCTTAATCCGATCCGTACGCTTTTTAATTTGTTTTTATTTTGGTAAGCGTTTTACGGCGCTCGCAATTGCATACGGTCATATGAGCGCGCGGGACACAATAAACGTTTTCAGTTGGTAAGAAATTTTGAATTTTGCCCGGGTGGCGGCCGAAGCCTACTCTTATCGATTTGAGACCACCAAGGGATCTTTAACGTGCGCAACTTGCACACGGAACCTCCGATATTTTTCGCCCTTGTCCGAAAAGGCTAGGTGTAGATGTTTCCTACCAAAAGATCAGGGCTGTGGCTGAAAGACAGCAGTAAGAAGGAGCTAAGGAGTAGCAGTAGAAAGGCTGCAGAGAGAGTCAGAAGCCCAGAGGAGGGGGCAAAGGAGGTGAGGGTGTGGGGGCAGGAAGAGGAGACGAAAGCAGACGACAGAACATTGCAAGACAGCAGGAAAGGAGGTGAAAGGAGACAATTTTAGGTCGCTACCGGGATTCGAACCCGGGACTTTTGAATGAGAGGCCAACACCTTAACCTCTAGGCCACGAGAGCCTTCATCCGTACGCTTTGCATAGCAGTCTGTCAAAATAATTTTTAGAGAAATACTGAAAGTTTCAAAGAGATCTTCGCACTGGTCTAGAAGTGTTCTAAAATGTGAAGAGTACAACATCAGGGGTACAAAATTACCCTAGGGCGTACGGATAGGGTTAAGTAAAAGCTATGTTTTTCAGTTGGTAAAGTCGTTTCGGAATAATTTTGATATAACATTTTTTTAACGCCGCAAACAAAAACCAGACAAATGATAATAATACATGAATAAAATACCATCTGACCTGTTGGGCACTCCAAAACTAGCTATAGCACGGGTGTTTAACGTTTCCCCATTATTGACTATGAATATGTGTGCTTGTTGGAATGAGGGTGAGCGACAGATAGTTGAGGATAGTTCAGAGGGCCAAAGTTAATACTGAAAAGGTGCAGTGGGGGGGATTATATTCAGTGAGTCTTGTGATCTTTTGCATGCCGAAATATATAGCGCCTTATCTACACCTATGTGGTGTAAATAAAATAAATAATTTGTAATAAAACACTCACACTACTCTCGTCGTTCTTCACACATACCTGCAGGATTGTAGTCTCTTTATCATGTTCTGAAAGTGAAAATAAAAGCTCCCCTCACTCTCACCACTCCTCCACGCCCAAGCCCCACCTCCAAATTAGCGAATCGCTCTGAACTGCAAACATGCTGGGTCCTAAAGTAAGTTGTCGGGAATCAAATCTATAGAAAAAGTCTCCCCATGACCTTCACATAAAGACGACGTTGGTATAAAAGATTTGGGCAGAAAAACTCCTTATTATTATCCAGATGGGTCTGCCCATAGTCTCCGGAGATTGCACTCTGATTTGTAGAGCTCTATTACATTCCTTTTTGTTCCAACTCTAAATTTGGACACAGTTGACTTCCCTATCGCTATGGCCAGGTTTATGCTCTCAAGATGACGTTTGTTGGTGTAGATCAAACCGGTGACTCGTAGCATTACTATCCGCTCACTTAATTTCATATTAATATCTAGATTGGCTTGTAAATCCCATTCTATTTCCTTCCAAAGGGATTTTACTTTCACACAGTTAAAATAAAAGTGTTCTCTCAACACTTTCATGTATATTTAAAAACACATTTCCTTTTGTATTTTACTTAAAGATTTTGTTGATGAAAGGCACAACATCTGTACAAATGCCAAGGAGATTCAAGTTTCAAAAGTTACCAAACTTTGGTGGCAATTTCCTCGCTAATTTGACCTTTGACACCAAGCAACCCGCACCTCGCAAATATTTCGACTGTTGCTCAGTATACATGGGTGTCATGTAATAACAATTGAGGAGCGGCTGATTCCACTGTGTTGTGACACGTCATTCTTATGAGATTAACACATTACTCTGTTTTCCACCAATAACAAAGATGCAGATGGGTCTTAACAATCAGAAGAGGCGAAATATATTACATAGATATTTAAGGCCGCTTTCGACAGAATTTAGATAGTCGAGACAGTGGGTTTCTTCAACTCACCTGCAAGCTTAGGACCAACCAATGCTGAGATAAAGCATGAAATGCGACTTCCTTTCAAGAGAATAGAGCTTGTTGCTCCTGCTTGCAGTAGTCAGGAACACAACTATTATTATACAATAGCATCCTGTTGGTCTCGCCAATTTTGTCTATTTAATTTTGTGGAACAGGTACACGTTAATTCATAACGAGGGTACGTATAATAACAGTATTATCTTTTATCGATTTTACTCTTGACATTTTGCCATCTCTACACTCGACATTTCTAGCCTCTAAATAAATCGTAATTAGATTTTGAAAAACCCACAGCTTCGAGGTAATTCTTTGTTGAAAAGGGTTCACGAATTAACGACAATCTTAGTAGAAATTGGAAATAGGTCAGGAAAAAACCCTGACCTGAAATAATAGTGCAGCTATGCGGTGGAATCAAGCATTTGTCATGGCTTTGTTATATTTAAAGCATGTTCATTTGTCTTGCGGGTAATGGGAAAAAATACCCTTCTATCTTGAATAGAAGTACAGATACATGTAATTGACGGAGGTGGGTTCACCTGTTATCAGAGGAAATAACAGGGAGAAAACGGCCACCAAAGTTTGGTGATTTCCACAGTTTGGGTGTCCTTGGAAACTTGCAAATATACATGTCTTATGCCTTTTATCAACGTTGTTCAGATAATTCCACATAGAAATATGTTTATAAATGAAAATTAAAGTTGTTGAACCATAAAACAAAAAACAATTAAAATCGGAAAACATTGTCCAACAGGCACAAAAGTGCCGGTTTCATTATCATTATTTTGATGAGCGGCTGATTTCCCCACAACGCTACACAATTAGTTCTTGTCCTCAGATCTTCGATGTGTAATACTGTACACAAAAAGGTAATATGTGGACTGAAACACGGTCTTTGTTTAATGTTTTGAAAACAAAAAGACTTGCCCCGGAGATTCGATGTGCAATAGAGGTATATTTAGAAGAATTTAACTTTGGCTGTGCGCGTGAGTAATAAGGCTGCTTCAAAAAGACATTCGCCTTTATAATTAAGAGGTACGATTCGTATCCCATCAATGTCGTTGAACCACGATATAAATATGAGTTTTTGTCGCCACAAAATGAAAACAAAGAAAATGTTAACGCAGGGGCCATGCGTCTTGTGTGAGTTTAACAAACCTGTCGATTATCCTTGGTGGCGGTGAGATCATTTTTGTTCTGCGTGTTGCATAATCTAATTGAACCGTAGTTCTATAAAAGTCAAGCGTTTTGTTATTATGTATGAGGACGGTACAGTGTGAAAATCTGTTTGCTCATATGTTTCAATGTCGGGTAAATCGTGCGCGAGGACTTCATTAGAGTTAAAATCCCAAAAAGATAGATGACTAATCAATTTTTGCTTTAAAATACCAGCTGAAGATGGAGACAATCAGCCTGCCCACTCTGAAATGGACCCTCATAGGCGAATAACTTAAGCTGTGCATTACAATATTGGGGTAGAAAAAATTGCAACAGAAATGATTATGGTGTCATTAGAACCAGAAAACATACTGAAAATCGGCATGAATGGGAAAGGAGGAAATATATTTAAAATGCTGTTTAATGGTATAATATCAAAATAGTCAAATATCGATGCCAAAAAAATTCAGAATCATACACCATATCTCACAACACACCAATCTTACACCACTGCCAGAAGTCTGTTCCTTAAAACTTATTTTTCTTTTCCGAAATGGAGGACTTCGATTCCTAAACCCTCAGAATTTTTATGGTGAGCCAAAAAAGTTCGAGAAGTAATGTACATTGAGTAGTCGATACTAGTACCCACAAGAACTAATTCTTATTATTTACAAAGAGATACAATTGACATGAGAGAAAGCGACGGGGGGGGGGGGGGGGGGAGAAAGAAGAAGAAGAAGAAGAAGAAGAAGAAGAAGAAGAAGAAGAAGAAGAAGAAGAAGAAGAAGAAGAAGAAGAAGAAGAAGAAGAAGAAGAAGAAGAAGAAGAAGAAGAAGAAGAAGAAAAAGAAGAACAAAAACAAGAACAAGAACAAGAACAAGAACAAGAACAAGAACAAGAACAAGAACAAGAACAAGAACAAGAACAAGAATAAGTCAGTGACATTTCAGGTGTAGACAAAACAATTTCAGCCAACATTCATTGTGACAAGACAAGAGGGGATTTTCTTCGGACATGCTATCTTCGTTTCCATCCTTGAAATCGTGTGTTACGTATAGCCCCCGACGTTAGAGCAACTGGGACCTTTGTATTTGCTGGCAGGAGAACAGTCCAGTTCATTTTTCTTGCAAGTGCATTTCATGGAACCACAGTCTAATTTACATAAATATCTCACAGTTTTGGAGAAATACGTGTGGCATTGATTTCTTGTCCATATAAATTGATAAGAGTTTACCAGAGTCAAGTTTTCAGCCCCGCATTGTGGCTGAAAAATGGTATCTGAAAGAGCACTAATAGATGTCAAGAAACTCTCTCAAAGAAAGAATGATACTCTGTTGTATCCCAGTCTTCTCGCTCCCAGAGGCTTGAACAACCTGGAATGTGGTGGATTTTTACACTGATGATCGGGGTATGAACGTTTTCTTCAGTTGAGTTGGTGTGAGCGCTGCTGTAATCCCCACGCCATGAAAAGTCCTTTCTCCATCTGGAGTCCTTATATGCCTCACACTGAGCACAGCTGTGTGCTATAGTCGTGAATATTTCCAGTGAATGACCCAACAGCAGCATTCAATAGAAATATTTGAGCCTCTCGGTATGGGGAGCAGAGTCCCAGTGCGTTCAGTGAGTTCACAAGAGGTCTTGAGGAGAAGTGTCAATGAAAAAATACAAAAATTTCTACTTGTAAGGGAGCAGTCATAGATCTCTCTGCCGGCCTGCATCTATTCTCATATTATGTGGATTGTAGTACATATTGAAAGTTTCAAGAAACAGCACAAAGAGGCCACCAAGTTAGCGCGTGTTCTTCTCCATAAATATATCCAATTAGATTTATTGATGGATAGACTTCTTTTTTCAAATGTAGATTTTTGGATCAATTGACGAGCTGCCTAGACAATTTGCTTCTGCCTGGCATCCTTAATGCCGTTAGGTGTTTCATAAAATGCTCGTATTCGTATAATTGAAGAAGTCGATTACTTAAATGTAACAACACCTACTCCACAGCAACCTCCGCTATTCATTATGTTATGCTTTCCCTTGCACCTCATCAGTTTTTCTTTTTTAGGTATTGTGGTCCATAATATGATGTACTTTGCCCTTCACCTCATGCAGATGGTCTTCCAAAATGGTCATCAGATTCCGTATGTCTATCTTTAAAACATCTTGAGGCCTCAATGATGTCATTATTAGCCGTTGTCCGTTCGTACTTTCTTTATTGCATCCTGACTTTGGGTCTCGGTTCACACGTGAGTGACATTATAGGTCTCTATGACTTTGCTTGATTGAAAAGTTTTCTTTTCAGACCATAAAACAATCAGCGGGTGCTAAATAGGAACTCTTGGAGACTAAACCAAAATTTGCGTTTCAGGCTGTTAAGCTTCCTGGACTGTTACTAGTCTTACTACGTTTTGCAAAAAGATGTGCACTTATTCATTAAGATCGGTGACTCGAAATGTGCACTTGGTGCCCTTCAGTCCCATCTATATTGTTCTTTTTATGATGTACAACAATCTATACGTCTATATTGTTCTTTTTATGATGTACAACAATCTATACGTCTATATTGTTCTTTTTATGATGTCCAACAGCCAGAATAATATTCACACCTTGTTATGTCAATTGCACTAGAAAAAATTCTTTAGAGGGAAATTACACAGTAAACAAACATCCACTGAAAAGCTCCGGCTGAGGATTTGAGAAAACGTATTCTTAAGGGGGGGAAACTTACCAAATTTCACACATATAACTAGCATAGTAAGGAGTCTTAAAATCTGCAATCAAATTTGAGAAAAAAGTTTCGTTTCCAGGGATACGGCGGCCATATTGGCTTTTGTTGACATGTCTTACGAAATGAATACCGAACTTATTGCTAATGGAAATTCAGTTTTCTTTTGCATACGTGTTAACAAACATTAGATTTAAAAATGAGTCCGTTGTTTTTTTTCCTAAACGAATGAGAAAATTTTTATGAATTTTTTCCAGAGGTAGCATTCAAGTTTACACAAAAAAACGTGAAAATCCACACTCCAGACACCACCAACAAAAATCTATTACATATATCAAAAATGCAACTCACAATATTTTTGTATTACATCTTCTCTTCATTCTGTGAAAATTTCATGAAGATTGAAAGAAAAATGGTGGAGTTATTCAAAAAATTATGGAGAAAAGTCGCGTTTTGAGAAAACGGCCGATTAAAAAAAATATATATTGACTTTATGAGGAAATGGTGGTGACCAAAATGCCTGGTAGGGGAACAAATACCGTTTTTGGGGATTCTTATGCGATGAAATAGTTGTAGGAGAGGCTGATGAAGCCAAAAATGCCTATAACTCAAATTCTATTACTTTGAGCCGAATCGGGACTTTGGGGGTGTAAACCCCCCCCCCCCCCCCCCCCAATCCACACACCACCCGCCTTAATATATTGGCTTCCCTACTTTTTACATAAAAGGACAGATACCGACGACGAGAACATTATTTTCGAGAAAATCCGTACCCATTACGTAAACATTCTCGCGTCAAAGCAAGTACATTATGATAAACCGATTTGGTCGTAATACATATTTCACTTTTTTTGACAACTTTTAACGCTTTTTTAAACTATTTCCTCCACGATTTCGGATGCCGATTTTTATGTGTTATTAGACCCTGTTTTATCTGTCGAACCATATAAGTTTCATTTTTGTTGCAATTTCTTTAGGGTCTACCCTTATCTTTCTTCCACTATCATGAAGAGGGGCGATGAAGCATGGAGCATCCCGTCTTCCTAAGACCCCAGTTCTACATTCAAGTACTTCAGTCAAGTAAGTTTACTTAATACTATGCTATATAGCTGCGCCCCTTTTCGATGAAAGGGATGATCGGTGCATTAACATCAACTGAAAGTCATTGGCCTACTATATTTACACTCTACTGAAATGGAGCAGTAAATTTTGAGAGATTTAAAAAATTAGAAGGTCTAGATCTATACTCTAAAAACAAAATGCACCTCGCGAAATATCACTTCCGGCACTTCCACTCAAGAGGACAGCAAGGCAGATTTGTTTCGTTTCTCAGGGGAATAATCACAAAGGCCAAACAAGGATGGGAACTTTTTCTCAATATATTTGTCTAAATTCAGGAAATAAATCAAAACTCGGGCTCCACCATGAGGATTTATCTATCTTTTTGCAGGTACTTGCCAACTCTCAACTCTGCAGCTGTCGTAGTTTCATGGGAAAAGTGACACCTGTGTTTCAAAGTTGCCAAATTATATAATAGATGTATAGATTTATTCTCTATTCCGCGTTCGTGGTTGTACACTCCAGAATATCAAATGTGTGGAAACAGTGCGCACGGCTAGTGAACAGAAAACTCACTTGTTTACAATGGCCAAGAATAGATCTAAACGAAACAAAAGAAAAACTGAAAATTAAACTACAGTGACTTCAGGCTCCTCAATGAAACTGTGCACCCTTTAAATGATTCTCAGCCACCATTAATTTTGTCAAATTCGAAAGTTAAGTGGTTCCGAAGTCTTAGGTGGCCAAAGTGACGAGCTTTGACAAATGTAATATGTACAGATAGATAGAGATTACTATTATTACTGTTATTATTATTATTATCATTATCTTCATTATTATTATTATTATTATTATTATTATTATTATTATTATTATTATTATTATTATTATTATTATTATACGCTATTTATTTATTCATTTATTTATTCATTTATTCATTTATAATTAAAGTTCATTTTATGCACTCAAATTAGATTTTGTAACATATTATTATCTGTTTTAATTATTTTATGAAATTCCACAGGAAGGCTCTGGCGGTCGTATCATTCATACGTCTATTAATACAGCTCTAGTGCTTGTGCAAGTTCAGGTCTTGGAGAAACGCTGCATGTGAACAGAGATGGCCTCTGGAAACGAAAGTTATGGAACGCCGCTCGGACCACCACAGAGCAGAATGGTTGACGATCATGTCCTTGCAATCATCATCATCTGTTTCTTCGTCATTATTTTAGGAACCATCAGCTTTTTTGGCATTGTGGCTAACGTCATCAACCTAATCGTTTTTATCAGACAGGGCTTTAAAGACACCGTGAACATCTCTTTGTTCAGCCTGGCCATTTCCGATATAGGAGCACTGATCCCGCTGCTCTGGATGAGCATTGGTTTAAACCCTTACTTTTTTGCTGATCCGCCCTTTGATCCCCAGGAGGTCTTGTATCTCACATCAGGGTGGCCACACATTTGCTTTGCCCGTATCTCTGGTTGGATTACAGCCTTCATAACGCTGGAAAGATGTCTCTGTATTGCTATGCCTCTGAAAGTTAAAACAATGATAACAGTAAAGAGAACAGCAATCGCACTTGTTAGCATATACGTTGCAATGATAGGTGCCTTACTGCCAGTGTTTTATGCACTTCGTCTGGAGCCCATATTTTCTCCTCTAAAGAACGAGACCAAGTTTAGAACCGTTTATATTCCTAACGGCTTTGCCATAGAAAGTGCTGTATTCTTGATCAATGCTTTCTCTCAGTTCGTCAGTTTTATCGTGGTCATCATTTGCACTATAATCCTTGTCCAAGCCCTTATTAGTAAGTCAAAATGGCGAAAGTCTACTTCCAGCTTTGGAGATCATGACTCCTTTTCAAACAGAGACAAGAAAGTTGTCAAGTTGGTTCTATTTATTGCTATCATATTCATAGTATGCTTCTTGCCAAGTGCGATTAATTTCCTTGCATCAAGCTTAGAACCGGAATTCAACACCTATGGGAAATACGGAGACCTGTTCGTGCTGATGTGGTCCTTTTCCGCTAACTTATCGGCAACTAATTCCGCTGTGAATATCTTTGTGTATTACAAGATGAGTTCAAAGTACAAACAGATCCTGGACAAGATGCTCCTCCGAAGCACAAAGGGGTAGATCTAATATTAGGATACAAAGTGCTGCTACTTTTCGAAAACGTATAGATCTGTTATAATATTATACAAACTTACGGTGAGTTTTGACCTGCCGTAAAAACTGCCCTACTAATGATTTGAACATACAGTATTATCAAATCCTGACAACACCGAAAAGAAAAGGAATAATTCTCACATTTAGTTTAAAGAATATAAAAGCGAAAACCTTATAAAGAAACCAAACCAACATTCCTACAGACCAAAAAAACAATAATTAATTTCGTATGCCCCACTGACACGATTGAAATAGTATAGGAAGCAGGCTGCTTTGACCTGAGCGCAGAGAAGCTGTCGAGATTTCTGTTTTTGCGTCCCTCAGCCTGATGTCCTGTCGAGGAGTTCTCTTTCCTATAAACCAGTCCATTCTTTGATGTTGACGGCTCAGATATTTCATAAGAATAGTTTAAGATTATCGGATATTTTGGAAGACGGCAGCCTCTACAAGGCAACCAAAAAGTGTTTCATCTTCGCCCATGGCTTAAGGGACCTATAGGCCTACTGATTTCATATAAATTTCCTTCACAGAAAATAATAAAAGGCCCCTACAGCAACAAGTCCCCCCCCCCTCGCTTGTAAACAACCGGAGCTTTCCTTCTAAAGTCAATTGAATAAATGTAGTACTTGCTATGTTGTTTATATTATCGGGCTTATTGGACACCTGTATCATATTTATCTTTTTTTCCTCCTTTTTTCTCGCCAATCTGGTATCACTTAAAAATCAACCCTGTGTACTTACTATAATAAAGAGTTGATATATCACGCTGGTTTATTTTTTTTTTTTTTTAAGAATCAAATCTTGAGTGGATAGACAACCAGAAGTAATAAACGTTTGTCAGTTAAGATTTGGTTTTCTGGTGACTTGTTTTTATGTGTTACGTATGTACGAGGGCTCTCTGTCAAGTAATTTGAAAATGGTAAGTGGGAAAGAAATGTTGTATGGATCTGAATAACCCTCACTCACTGTTATGTTAGATTTCATTATAGTTCGTATGCAATCAAGGAGTTTTCCATCCGATGATCTAAAGCTTCCTGGAAAAGTCCGGATGAAAAGACTATAGCCAAAAGCGAACGTCTGCACAAGGATCTTCACATTATTCGGTGAGCTTCTTTCCAACTAGAAAAGGCTCTTGAAATCAGAAAAGATGAAATTCGAATGAAAAATGGTTTTCAGACTGTGGGGAAGATGCAACAATAACAATGTCCCTGCCCATATCGTAAGCAGATTCTCGCAACTGTCAACAACGATAATCGTAGTTCATTGTAGATATCTATTGATGAGTCAACTAAGCCGAAAGACTATTGAAAAGCAGAACTGCTAACATCAGACTTTTTCGGAGCCCTGCAAGCTGTACATTCGTTTGTCCTGCGTAGTACAAACTATTTCAGAAAAAATAATCCTTCTTTTCTAATCACATTCTTTGCCTTACACGTCTACACTTTCGTTGAACATTTCTCTGCGTATAAGATCTTTACACCTTCTACAGTACTAGCGTATAGTTTAGATGATTTCTCATAGGTTTTTTTTTGTTTTGCTTTGTTTTGTTGTTTTGTTGTTTTTTTTTGTTTTTTGGGGGGGAGGGTTGGGGGGAGTCAAATTTGTTTTGTTTTTTTGCTGTTCTTTGTTCTTTTGTTTTTGGTTTTGGTTTTGGTTAGTTGTTTTGGGTGCGAGGTGGATAAATGCAGTACTTAAAAATCGATGAATTACCTTACTGCAAAACATTGAATATAAACTCAGCAATAGAATGGAATCGTACCAGGTTAAAAGTTTCTTTTAATTCTTTCTACAGTGACTCCGTGACACCTGTACAAACAACGTGGTAAAGTTTAGTGTATCGGTTGTTTGACATTTTTTTAAATGTACAAGACATAATATGATCGGTTGCCTAGTGGTTAGGATCTCAGACTCGCAACCGTAAGGTCATGGGTTCGAATTTTGTCACGGGCCCGAAGTTGTGTCCTTGGGAAAGGCACCTAACACGAATTTTCCTCACTTCACCCAGGTGAAAATGGGTACCCAGCTATAGACAGCGAGAGATCTTGTCAGTTTGTTAGTGTTTGAGCACCTAATCAGCTGATTGCACTGAATGTTTCCAGGGAAACTGGGAATGTTTCGGAGTGTTCTATGGTCTGCTGGGGCATCAATATAGTGTAAAACGCACTGAGCTTGCTGTAGAGCGGGGCAATGCGCTATACAAATGCTATTCATTATATGTTTTATTTTTTTAAATTATTATTTTCTAACTCTAATCCACTAAATATAGACTGATGCAACAAAATAATGATATTAATATAAAAAGTAGAGCTATCGATTGACTTGAAATTCAAAGGTAAATATGTAGAGGCATAGCACACGTGAACAGATTTATTGAGTGGAGGTGTAGAGCAAGACAGGTAAGGTACAGATGAAAAGTTGATAATATCATATTCTCTCTTTGCGGAGCTGGAAAATTGGATGATAAAACTAGCTGCGTACTACGGTGGAATAACTTTCCGAGTACTAAGACAGGGGAAGTGGGAACTGGTTGTTCATAAATGTGATTTTCTTGAACGGGTGGTCCTTCAAGCAGGTTTGACTGTACGTCTTCTAGTATATTTAGTCGTAACATTAAATAGCGTCGATTGCTTTATCTTCTGTCAGTCAGTCAATTACGTATCATGACCTGGGTTGTCCAGCTCTTTTACAAATGGAAGACATCGTTTTGAAATCAGGCGCTCGTCAATATAATGAAATTGAAGAAACCAACATTTTTCCGCAGGTTAAGCTATTCTTATTGATGTTTATTTTTTGACTCAACACCATGTATGTCTTTTTAAAAACACATTTCTGTTTGGATTTCACTGGGATAACAGTGATCGAAGGCACAGAAAAGTAAATTTATAATTTCAAAGGATACTCAAGCTTTGGATATCACTAAATTTGGCAGGCAGCCATTCTCTCGCTAATTTACCTCTGACGCCCCACCTCATACGATCACAGATATCTCGACTTCAAATAAGGTTGTTAGCTTTTCTTTTTTTTTTCATCAAAAGAAAGACAAATGAACAAGTTTTAACATAGATCTAATACCACAAACTCTATGTGCCTAAAAATGGACTAGCGCCTTATTCCACTGCGTCGGGACACAAATAATCAGGGACACTGCTCGGCGTCCATTGTCCAGTCTAGCGTCCGTCCGACCAACTGTCCCTGGTTTCGCCTGGTGTCATAGCGGAAGTAGTCGTTCCCTTTGAAGGTGTAGATCTGATCATCGTGCAACAGAGGTGCGTTCACATCACAGGGGAACCCCAACTGTTCTGTGCTCAGGTCCGCTGTGGAAGGATTATCTACGCGACAAAATGGAGAAAAATATAAAGAGATTGAAAAACGTTCAACGATGTGTGTGTGTGTGTGTGTGTGTGTGTGTGTGTGTGTGTGTGTGTGTGTGTGTGTGTGTGTGTGTTTGTGTTTGTGTGTGTGTCTCGATATCTTATACAGCACAGCGAAAAGTAACTATAAGAACAACAACGTGAACAACAACAACAACGACCAAAAAGCAACTAAAATAACAATAACAACAAAAACAACAACAACAACAACAACAACAACTGCAATAACAACAACAATTGATCAAACACAGAAAGGACTTCAACTGGTATTTTCCCGAGGCGCAGGCGTCTTGCGGATGGCCTGGACTTTATCGTCCATGGGCTGTATGCCATGCTTGCTGAGCCTGTATGACTTTTTCTCTCATGAATTCACATTTGCCCTTTCGTATAGATAATCCTTTTTCCTCACAGATGGAGAGAACCTTGCTAAGACTCTTCATGTGTTCTGTATCATTTTCCCTGTGATGTAGAGATCATCAAGATAGTTGACGCAGTTGGGAACATGACGAAAAACACTCTCCATAGTGCGTTGAAAGATGCCCGGTGCCGCTGCAATCCCGAAGCACTAACGCTGATAAATGAACAATCCCTAGTGGGTATTGATGGTTGTCTGCTTTTTGGACTCTTTGTCCAGCTGTAACTGAGTATAGTCATGTTGGAAATCAAGCTTTGTGAACTTCTCACCTCCGGCCAGAGCGTTGGCCAGGTCCTCGACTCGGGGAATAGGGTGACTGTCATTCTTGACCACTTTGTTCAACGTAGTTTTGTAGTTGCCGCAGATGCCCACATACACAACCATCTTTCTTTGCTACCGGGACGATGGGTGTTGCCCAGTCTGAGAATTCCACGGATTGAATAATACCGTCTGACTGGAGCCTGCTCAGCTCCCCTTCAATGCTAGCTCACAGTGCATAAGGGGGTTGACGAACCTTACAGAACTTGGGCGTTGCAGCGGGGTTAACGTGTTGTCTGACAGCAGCTCCTTGAAGACAGCCCGCTGAATTATTGAGCACATTCTTATATTTGCTAAGCAAATCTTCCAGCCCCTGCTCATGACTGCCCATGTGATGAATGGGCCATTCTATGCCAATGCTTCCAATCCAGTCCTGTCCTAACAATGATGGCCCTTTTCCCTCTACTACTAGTAAAGAAAGTTTCTTCAGTGAACCCTTGAAGCGAACTTCCTCCTGAACTTCTCCCCTGTGTACGTTCTGAGTATTTTTGACGGATCCATAAGGGGTTGCCAATACGTTTCTGAAAATTTAATTTGTTCATGACAGTTAGTGGCGGGCCAGTGTTAATTTGAAACATAATGTTCACCACATTGATTTTCACTGAAGTATAGAAAGGAGCTACTGATGAACCCAAAGAACACAAGTGTGTAGAACAGTCCTGTTCGTCTTCACTGGAAAAAAATCCTTATTTAACACATGTCTCTTGTGAAACGTACGCTTTACGTCCTTCCCACCACCATTTCGCTTGGTAGACCGACACATGGCTGCTAAGTGGCCGACTTTCTGGCTCGAAAAACATTTGCTGAACTTAAATTTGCTCGTATGAGGTGTGTGTAGACCAGCACACCTGTAGGACGGGATCTTCACTGGAGAAGTCGATGACTTCTCTTGCGGAGACGATTTCATCGCACAGACTTAGTCAGGAGGCAATAGGTCTTGAGCGTTCTCTGCGGCGGTCTCCATTGCTTGAGATATTTCTAAAGCTCTCTTAAACGTTAGGTGCCGTTCAGAAAGCAAACGTTGATGTACTTTCCTGTTGTTTATGCTACATACTAGCCTGTCTCTCAACATTTCTTCCAGTCTGTCTTCGAACTCACAATGTTCACTTAGACGCTTAAATTCAGCCACATAGTCTCTCACGAACTGTCCGAGGGCTCACACAAGAATTACACTTGAAACGCTGAACGATACTGGAAGGGCGGGGATTGTGATGTTCTTGTAGAACATCTATTGTCTCAGCGAAAGAACGTTCTCCCGCTTTGCTAGGCGCGACTAAACTGGTAAACAACTAAGTTGTACATTTTTGCACCTACTGATCTGAGCAGAATGGCTTTCTAATTTTCTTTTTCGATTCGTCACTCACACTGTTTGCACAAAAGAAAATAATAATATGTTCTAATCTTTCGACATATTCTTTCCACGAATCCTCCTTCTCATTGAATACATGCACTAAACCGATTGTCGCCATGGCCAGTTCACTACGAATTCTCCTCGTCGCTAATATATTATCTTCAACATGACACGAGGGTTTATTCTGTACTGAACTGCCGTGATTCATGAGTGATTCCTGAAAAACACACCTTAAAGGTCACGTGATACACACATATATAAAGGACATAACTCGCAGAATACAACGATCACAACCACACACAGTTACTCTCTCTAAACAATACATCACACAAAGCTCGAAAGTTTTGTATATTTATTATTCAAATCGCAGTTTCACAATATGTGGTAATGGTTGCAAGTGCTTGGTAAATATTAGTCAAAGTTCAGATTCCAACTGTTAACAAGGCTAGAAAAGATACACATTGCCGATACAATTTCAAAAAGAATGTAACAGTTTTTCTTCGCTTCTGGAAACAAAACTAAAATAACGAAAAATACTTTTTGGCTTAGAACACACGAACTGTTTGACGAACTAATCTTTTTCAACAAAGGCAAGTGGTTGTCTATTTAACGTCCTCTTCGAATAGGCTTTTCTGCACAAGATACTTAAACAATATGGAAACTATGACTGTTAACATTATGGAAGTGACTACGAGAAAAATGATAATAATATGTATATTTGGAGACGCTATGTTTTCTTCTTGACATACACACAATGATTTTTACTTTAGTTTTGTATAGGGTTTTACGGCGCTCGCAACTGCATAAGGTCGTACGAGCGCATACAATGATTGTTTAATTACAACAAAGGCTGGCAAATTAATTTGTTTAACCACATAACCGAAAGATGCCTTCTACATGGGTTTTCATCCAAAGGAAAGGACAAATTCCAACTCCTTCCTTCTAAGTAGTTAATCACTCCCTACTTATAAATGTGTATATTTACAACCCAAGAGTAAATCCAGGTGTAATCTATCCTGATATTAAAAACCAACAGTCCTGCCGTATGTTCGTGATAGAAAAAAGGACATCCAACCTCTCTGTCCCCACTTTCAACCCAGGTCGGTTTATTCAACAACATTCAGTTTGAAGATGGGCTATTTAACGGCTCTTTTTTAAAAAATAATTTAAAAAAGAACCCTAACAACCTGTTTTGTTTTCCGAAAAGAGTTTCCAATTTTTTTTTTTACCTGAATCCTAAACTCAACAACTATAAATGTTTAGGCCTACTAAGGAATTGATTTTATGCAAAATCGTGTTTCTGGAATGTGTCTGAAAGTGCGAAATGTGCAGGGGTATTACTTTTGGTCTGCTACAGATCGGATATTTGAAAAATGTATTATTAAATGTATGCTACATATTTATAAAGGCACTATGTTATGAAATCTTGTTATTGTTCAAACCATGTTATTTAACACGCCCCCCTCCCAAAAAAAACTTTAAAGTAATAATAAAACAGTTTTATTTTTTTCTAATAAAACTTAGCAAAGCTA
>NW_004797442.1:709445-710923 GCF_000002075.1 Aplysia californica
AGAGAAAGAGAAAGTCACGATGCATTTCGAGAGTGGGGTTCGTAAGTACAAAAAGGGTAAGCTACTAGTTCCAGGCCATCAAGGGGGGGGGGGGTTGATAAAAATTAGAAAGAGCCTTAAATCTTCTGCTTCAAACTTCCAAGCACGTTATTGTAAATCTGTATTTTTACTGCGAACTGACCAGACTACATCATAAATCGTTTTATACCCGCCCTCTTTTGAATCTTTTTTAAAAAGATATATTCTGCTTATCCGCTTTACCTTTTCTTTCTCTGTGAGCCTATTTCTAAAGTCGGTTTACCTTCCTCTGCCCATTCCCAATTCAAACCTTCATATCTATTCAAAGTCTTGGACCCTTTCCAAAGCATAATGTACCTTTTACAGCGCCTACTGCAAGTTTGCAGTCTGTTGCAAAATGGCGTCAAGCTTTCATTCACATTCTGAAGACATCCATTTTATTTCAATATGGCGTGACGGCCGATATATATTCGGACGAGGGAATTTCTAAAGTGGAAAAGGTAAATGGGAGAGGGATAGAAGCTGACAGACAAACAGCAGGCATACTGACAGGCACAGATCCAATGACACTGTGGCCTAGTGGTTAAGCTCTCGGGCTCGCAACCGTAAGGTCGTGGGTTGGAATCCCGTCATGGACCCGATGTTGTGTCCTTGGAAAAATCACTTTAGACGAATTGTCCTCACTTCACCCAGTACAGGTACTGGGAATACAAATGGGTACTCAGCAAGACAGCGAAAGGTCTTGTCAGTTTGTTGATATTTGAACGCGTGCAATCCGCAGCTTGCACTGTATGCTTCCCGTGAAATCAAGATTGTTTCTGCATATTCTACTAATTCTAGTTCTAAGGTCTGCTGAGGTAATATTTGTTGTAAAGCACATAGAGCATGCTGTAGAGCGTGGGTGTGCGCTATATATAAATGCAATTAATATTACTATAAATTGTTAGCAGAAGGTCAATGTACTTGTTCACTCAAAACCAGTTAAAGAAAGATCTAATCCCAACTAGTTACTGTACACTGGGGGGGGGGCAAAGGGAGAGAGAGAGAGAGAGAGGGGGGGGGAGGGTTGAGGGGTTTTTCCGCGAGCAACTGGAACTCGCGGTTTTTCGCGAGTTTTGAAACAAAAATGCGCGAAATCAGGTCGTTTGCGACACGTTAAAAGGGGAGCTACTGCTTTGGAAACTGGGCGTCACAATCGTTCGCGAAAGACGAAATTGAAACGAAAAAAAAAACGCGACGAAAAGCATTCGAAAATTATCTGGTATACGGTTAGTGACAATGTCATGGGCATGAGTGAACATCATGAGTGTGAATCTGTTTCTAATAGTGACCTTTGGCAAGATTTCAGGCTATTTGACCAAAGAATTATCATCTTTTTAAATGGGTAAAAGGAAACGTGTGTGTTGATAGATAGATAGATAGATAGATAGATAGATAGATAGATAGATAGATAGATAGAT
>NW_004797442.1:716247-718776 GCF_000002075.1 Aplysia californica
GGTAGGAAAGACCTACACCTAGCCTTCTCGGACAAGTGCGAAAAATCTCGGAGATCCCGTGTGCAAGTTGCTCACGTTAAAGATCCTTTGGTGGTCTTAAATCGATAAGAGTATGCTTCAGTCGCCACCCGGGCAAAATTCTAAATTTCCCACCAACTGAAACTATTAGGTTTGTCCCGCGCGCTCATATGACCTTATGCAGTTGCGAGCGCCGTAAAACACTTACCAAAAAAAAAAAAAAAGAAGGAGGTGTAAATGAATGGTTCCTTTTGCATACGACACATTACTTGACGTCTGTTGGGCAAAAGGGCAGTTTGTGATGTCAGACCGTAGGCGTGGCGTCTGCCACAATATGTGCATTTTCAACAGAGCGTAGGCACACCAAATTGTCAGAAGCCGCTCATATATATGTATGCCTTCCTCGGCTAAACCATCTTGGGATCAGCATATAGATTCTGACCAATGTGGATTAACCAAATAAATGGCATAGCCATAAGTCTAAACTCATTTTGTGAAGCTATCAAAGCCTTGCACTTTCAAAAAAAGGATCAAAGCCGTGCACTCTCAGAGCCCAAGCACTTTTTAACGATATCGATACAATTTATTTTATTGCTGATTACCAATAGCCACACCATCCAGCGAAATATTTCCCCTTTGTGTTTTACTGGAGTTGGAAACAGCATTATTTTATACCAATTTCAGATACGGCTGCAGTAGTTTTTTACTGTGTCGTCGTGTTATAACCTACCACTTATCTGAGTAACAACCATTTTTTTGGTACACTCGCTGCACAATTATGCCTCAATGAAAGAAAAAATCCTTAAGACTTTTCAATGCACGACGTAAAATGTCGTTAATTGTAAACCAGTTTTATTTTTATATGATAAGAATACATCTCATTCCCTTTTTAATTGACTCACCTGGTAAATAGTTTTCGTGACACTCAGTTTTCTGTATATAGTATGGAGCAAAGATGAATGAAACCGTTGAATGGCATTGGCAATCATATTGTATCGATATCTTTAGAAAGTGCACGGCTCTGATGTTTTCCCGCTCATTTGGTCGCGTAAGTTTTGTATATATTTTTCCATTTTCCCTCCCTGCATGTGCCTTTCCAATCAAAGAGTAAAAAATGTTACACCTGTCTATTCTTGTTTAAAAAAACGTCTTACTCCTTTTCAGCAACAACCCTCCTAAGCTACGTGATATAAATTTACTGACTTCTTTCGAAATTCAGAACTTCTCTCAGAATAAGATGGTAAAAAAAATCCGGATGATTTAAATCGCATTATTAATGTATGTACCTCTTCCTGGTTTCTAGATCTAATATACATTCTCCCTTCAGTTCTCATACGGTCTCCAGGATTAAATTAATGTGGACATAATCTTCTTCCTCCACAAGCCGCATGATTCTGCTCAAACGTCCTCCTCATCTTTACTAAATCAATCTCTGTTAGATAGAAAGTTCGGTAGTTGGGTGGAAGCCACGATAGTAGAAATAAACAAGACAGCTCGACTTTCTTTATCAAATACCGTTAATTGCTTATATTTCATTGTTAATTCATACATTTTGCTTCAAAAATAACTTTTGCAATTATGAAAAAGGCAGAATAAATAAATTGACTTTATACTGACCTGGAAACCGTTTCACTTTCCTGGCCTATTTTCAAGCTTTAAAGTCAAAGTTTGCAGTCTTCCTGAAACTAATGATATGACTACCTCCGCTATCGTTAAAGACTGTTTTGTCTTCATGAGCTTGCGGCGGTTGAGGCTCTTCGTTTACAAAAGCCCTACCACTATTTTTTAATCCTATGTACGAAGCTATAGTGCCATTATAAATAGAAATCGTATTAGCTCATTTTGATGATGCTTAATTAACTATGTCCCAGTGATCATCTTCATCCGGTGCCTTGCCGACTGGCGTGGGCGATCAAGGACCTTCGCTTCAATCTGTCTTGCGTTGCAGCGATGGTGTCTGTTGTTCTTGATGTTCCCAGCCATGGTTCCAACTTGTCCAGTATCTTTTCTCTCTATCTGCCTCTGCCTCTCTTTCCATCAAACTTGCCTGTTGTTAAAATATTCTCCAATGCTTCTTTCCGCTTTGTGGGTCCAATGAAACTTGCCTGTCGCTTGTGTATGTTCGTCATAAGCTGTCGTCTGCAATTTGACTACTCATGCTGAATTAGTACAAATGTAAGAGCACAACGGTGACAGATACAAACGGTGGAGTATTGTAAGAATATGGCTTTCCAGGGTGGGGGGAAGGGGTGGTGGGAATGTTGAGTTGGGTCGGATTGAAAAGTAGTTAAAACATAACATCGCTCACGTGGCGACACTTTTAAAAGATTCTGACCTCTACAAAAGCAATTACAAGGAGGATTGAATGATAATCCCAGACCGCAAACAGATCTCAGCGGGTTGCGGCTTGATACGTCGTGGCAATTTACTGAGATGATGAGACTTTTCCGGATTTTGGGTGTGTTTTTAGAGGGGGAGGTAAGGGGGAGGTAAGGGGGAGGTGAGGGTGAG
>NW_004797442.1:720072-721104 GCF_000002075.1 Aplysia californica
CCCCCCTTTTTTTTTTCAAACTGTCACAGCTGAGGACAATGTTGCATGACATGGGAACCAGGAGTGTATTAACACCTTTAGGCCGGTCCCACAGTGGCTCTGTAGGTCTGACCTGTAGCTCGCCTACCTCGCACCGTGCAAATGAACGTATACATTATCGTGAGCCTGAGCAGTGTCGCTGTATGGTCTGTCTGTTGTCCGCTGAGCTGCGCGACGCGTCAGACGTGCTATTCAACAGTGTTGCCAGATGTGCCTATCACATTCTTTGGCTTTAGGGCTAACAAGTTATAACTTTTTAGGCTAAATGAACCAACGCGTTACGGTCTACTATAATATGGGGAATAGTCTTCGAGTGTCTGCTATGCCAAAAACAAAAGAAAAAACGCACACTTGTAAAAATTAACGAAAATCCCGAGGCGTCAATTTTGAAGCAGCTTGCTTCAGAACTTTCCAAATGAAGCTCCACTCAAAGAAAAAGTGCCTGGTTCAGCTGACACAACTGACAGTGTTTTAGTCTGGAGAATATCTTGATCGTTAGTCAAAATAAGTACACTCAATAAAGAGATAGGAATCATTTAAATTAATAAGGGCCTATTGGTAAAGTAAAAAAAATAACTGACAGTGATAGAGCGAAGCTTACGTTTTCAGCGGCCTCACGTTCATTGAAGTAACATCTGCTCCAGCTAATATATATATATCGACATCTCAAATTCTAGAAAGGCAACACAGGCGAGACAAGATATGATGTTGCGAGAAAATTAAATTGTAAAAATCGTGGCAAAAACCACTTCCCAAAATGTCTTGTGCGTGCAGGTAATTTTTTTAAAGAAAAGAAAGTTGTATAATCTGAGACTTTTCACATCTTTTTTCTTCTTTTTTTTTTTTGGGAAGCGCACCAGATTCTAGAACAAACTTCTGGAAATCTTATTTACAGCCACTTCTTGGGTTAATATTTGTTTATAGCGTTTGCACGTGAGTTTGTTTGTAACCCTCATTCTTTTGGTTTTATGGGGGGAGGGTCTTGTTGGGGTT
>NW_004797442.1:721269-723663 GCF_000002075.1 Aplysia californica
GGGGGTTACGCACCTGATTGGTTTACCCAAAGGCGCCTTAGATGCTATGCTGACCTGCTGTGTGGTTACTCTTGGGCCGATTTCTTAAGTAGCATTTCGTGTCGACTTGAGTTTTCACGGCTCTTTCCTTTCCACCCACTTTCTTTAATGAAGATGTTTTATGCCCCCATCGGCAGTTTAGACCCTGCTCCCATGGCCAACACGGACAGAGAAGGATACAACAACGTCCCAGCAGAAAAATGGAGATACGGTACTTGTCAAAAGATTTTCCCACACCGGAATCGAACTCAGGTCTTCTGCGTGCCACAGCCAAGTGCTAACCGCTACACCACAGGCACGGGTCCCCCTTGGTTCGGTAATATAAGGGAAAAGACGTACATTGTTTTGAAAATTAGTTATCAATCTTATTGAAATAACAGCCTGGTCAAACACCTTATATTAGTGCTTTAGCTCCTATAAACTGGAAGCCTGCACTTTATGCTTCCCAGGAAGTTTCAAAATGCTATCAAGTCTGATGGGATAATAGTATATATTACAACGTGCCTAGATCTTGCTGTGGTGCGGGAATTTGAGTAACACAGCTATCTGTTGTTATTTTTATCATTAATTTTGACTTCCTGAACCATGAGTATGAGTTGCCGACATGTTCGTGGTTATGTCGGGCGCTGTCATGTGATGATAATATGTTTAAAAGTGAGCTGCAATAATTAATTTTGCTTGAATGAGATGTAACAAATTCTTTTCTATGTAGCCAAGCAACACGTCAGTTTTCAGTAGACAATTGGTTGCCACTCTTGTGATTGTGGTGGTGGCTTCTGGTGATATTGTTGTGGTGTTTGGGGTGTTGGGTGGGGGGGGTTGTTTTTTTCTCTAGGGGTGTGATTTTTGTTTAGCTTGTTGTTGTTGTTGTTGTTGTTGTTGTTGTTGTTGTTGTTGTTGTTGTTGTTGATGTTGTTGTTGTTGTTATTGTTGCTGTTGTTGTAGTTGTTGTTCTAACAGCTTGTGGTAGATGCAGTTGATATTGATTTGGCTTTCTCCTCAGCCCCAAGGCACGCTAAATGCTCGGTGCGACTTGTCTAATAAGTCTAAAGTAATCTCAAAGTGAGTCGGGACTGTGCGATATCAGAAATAATTGTGCTCAAAGTCAAATGACGTCACAGCTTAATTCTTTCTTTTGGTTCCACTATTGAATTATGAAACCTTCTTAGCTTATACTTGTTTGGTAGCGGTACCTTCAGATCTGTGTGGTGCCTGCTGCTGATGTTGTTGTTATTGTTGCTATTGTTGTTGCTGCTGCGACTACTGTTGTTTTTGTTGTTATTGTTGCAGCTGCTGTTGCTGCTGCTGCTGCTGCTGTTGTTGTTGTTGTTGTTGTTGTTGTTGTTGTTGTTGTTGTTGTTGTTGTTTTTGCTATGTTACTTTCATATTTCATTTTAAAGAACAAGTTTTCTTGTATCCCTTCTAAACTTTCCTTTTTTCAGCTTCAGAGTTCGTTCCATTTTGTTCTCAGAGCAGAGTGCATTTTCAAGCGCTCATCTCATTGGCTAGATCTCAAGTCAGCTCTCTCCATCTACTTTATGTATATTTCCTAAGTTAACCCTAAAATGTTGGGAAAGTAATTTTGGGACAAATTTACATTTCACCGAGTCACCCTGGCAGAGTCTGGCCTGCGGGTATGGACTGGGCGGAGCTACAGTAATCCCATTTCGGCAGCGGACCGATCAGATTAACGAGCTCAGCGACGCTATTTCTCGGCCGTGAGTGGACACGCACTTAACGATAGGTGCCCTATATCGCCACCATGCTTGCTGGTCTTTTCGTTGCCCTGGGGCGAGGTGGTGTAAGCTAAGGATGAAGGGGAAACAGAAAGAGAAAAGCAGCTGCAGCGATTAATGTTATCTCAAGAGACCAACTTTATGAGTGAGGGGCTTTAGGGAAAGAAAAATAAGGTTTTGGGAGGGGGGGGGTGTAATTATAATAATGTGGTTCATTGACAAAGCAAGAAAGGGGAGACGGGGGGGGGGGGTTAAAAACAGAGAATTGGAAAGAAAAACAGGGGAAACTGAGTGTGGAGTGTGGAATGACAGAGACAGAAACAGAGACAGACAGAGAGAGGGGGGGACCAGGAGGGTGTAGGAGAAGGGAATTGAAAGAAAAGAGGTAGGGGAGGTGGGAGGGGGGAGGGGGGAGATACTGGATATGGACAGTCAAATAGTCATTAGGAAGAGTTAAAAGTGTAAAACAGTTCATGCAGATTTCGAACCACAGAGGTAATAACTTAGTATGAAGTAGTCCAGAAACACGATTGCTCGTTACGTGGTACTTTTCGTCCGTCGCCAAGAATGTACAGGCGTATTCATGTGTGTGTGTGTCTGTGTGTGTGTGTGTGTGTGT
>NW_004797442.1:724692-727851 GCF_000002075.1 Aplysia californica
CCCGCCCCAACCTTTAACCCCTCCCACCTCCCAAGCCGTATGATGAAACCTGAGAATTTAAAAAAGCCATAAAAGTATACGTTACTTTTCGTTTGTGCCAGTTCAAGAAACCCTTGGCAGTATGGGGCTTCTATTTTTGTTTCCTTTGTACAGTGGAGTTCTTTCCTCACTCCGCTTCCCTGCAGATTTCTCCTGGGGGGCCGGGTGTGTGGATGTCAATCCCCTATGTAGCTACCACACAAAGATAACCCAGACAGAAGGCGCCCCCTGGATTGTTATCCTATTCGATTTTCCGAAGACTTTGCACGGAACAGACCGATCTATCCGAAACGGGAAAGTGTTTGTAAACAGAAAATGCCTTTGCTGAGGCTGGCGAATGAATGGCTCTTTGTTTTATGACCACTTCAGTTGTCTTAAAGATAATTATCATGCAATCTGGATTTGATAGATCTGTTTGTCTTAATGATCTGAGTCACAAATTGCTGTACATGAGTATGAGAGACTGGGGGTGGGGGTAGAAACAGGCAGAAACAGATGGAAAGGCAGACAGACAAATAGATAGATAGACACACAGACACACAGACACACAGACACACAGACACACAGACACACAGACTGAAAGAGAGGCAGGCAGGCTCACACGCAGGCATACACGCGCGCGCGTGCTCGCGTGCAGGCGCTGTCTATCTATCTATCTATCTATCTGTCTATCTATCTATCTATCTATCTATCTATCTATCTATCTATCTATCTATCTATCTATCTATCTATTGACATCTTTATAACTTTCTTTGTCCTTTCCATTTCACCGTTCCTTACACTTCCTTCCTTCTTTTTTTCTGGCACACATTTTTCCTTTAGTGCTCTCTTGTTATATCGACAAAAGATATTTACTTTCAGACGTGGTTCTCGAAACTGGACTGACTACTTCTAATTATTTCTACTGTACTCTTCCTTTTTACCTAGCTGCCTTAGTTTGTAAACAAACTCTTGATCTTACAGGAACATGTTTTAAGTTATGTGCCACTCGTGATAGTTACAAACTCTCACTCACCCTTGGTGTGTCGTTTATAATATATAACCCCCACGTATTGTCAGCATGTTCTGTCATTATACATGGTCTATATCCACGCTCTTGACAGATTATCTCTTAGCACCCAACAAATACATGTAAGTTGTTTTGTGTCCACTCTGAAACCTAGTCTATTCGCACACCCTTGACATAAAGTTGATACGTGCACCACAGATAAACTGTACATGTATTTCTGCACACCATAGTACTTTGTCAGTGGGCATCCCCCTGATGCACTGTCTTTTTGTACAAAAACTTTATAAATTTTTAAAAATCATACTTTGTACCTGCCTGGTGCCATGTCTGATGTTTCAAACTCTAATTCCTCAAGTATATCCATCTATATCATACGCATCCATCTAATTTTGATGACAATGATACTGATTCTCAACCAGTACCCCTGGTATCTTGACAAAAAGTACAACCCTGATATATATATATCTGTCTATCTGTTTACTGTATGGTACTTTGTCTGTACCTAAAGACCTTATAATGTTTGGGGTTTTAAAATCATTATTCTTATTATTGTTCGTTGTTGTTGTTGTTGTTGTTGTTGTTGTTGTTGTTGTTGTTGTTATTTATTATTATTATCATCATCATCATCATCAATACAGTAGTAGTAGTAGTATTTTTAGATTATTATTATTATTATTATTTTATTTTTTTATTATTATTATTATTATTATTATTATTATTATTATCATCATCATCATCATCATCATCATCATCATCATCATCATCATTATCATCATCATTGTTATTCACTCTTCTGGTACTTGCATCTTTTCATTTCCATCCCTGCTACATTATCTATGTATACACCCCTGATATATTGCCTATTATTACGTAAACCTTTGACAAACTGTCCATAATATGGAAATCTCTGATATTATCTGATCTCTCCGAACTCACTGTTGATGCTTAATTAACATATACAGGCTCTGGTGCACATTGAACATGTAGATAACAGATGGTGCCCATTGGGAGATCGGTTCGGTTCGGTTAGGTTTCTGGTGTCTTCAGTGCACACTATAAATAGACCAACTGCCAAAACCGATCGCTTGGCTCGTGGCCTTGAAAACAAACGCGTTTGTTATTGAAGGTCATCAATGGTCTCGTCGATTTCTTTGGTTTTTGCCCCTCCTGTGGAACACTGTCCAACCAGCCCCAAACTAGCAAAACGGACAAAACGGACAAAACCGAACCGAACCCAGCCGGTGATGTCAGTGGGCACCGACTATAATGACCACTCTGATTTACGGCTTATTTCTCATGTACAAAATGCTAACTAATTCATCATCTATCCATCCTCCAGTTTAGGCAAATCCAGCCAAAGAAAGTCACGTGAAAACGTACCCTCACTCTCTTCGATTGAAAAAAGATCCTTTATAACTTAGGGTTCAGTATTAGGATTCAAATTAAGTTTTAAAATGTTAATCTACCTGACTGCCCGAATCGAACCAAAGTAGCGTTATTTTGAGATTATACTATTATAGTGATAGTGATATGATGATAAGATTAGATAGATGACCTCTGTGATTAGTATTGAGGTCCAGTTTTACGGGATTTATACGCACACTAAAAGTTAGAAATTGTGCCTATCAGTTTGCGCAACATAAACATGATGAAGCAAAATGAATCACTCATAACTAGGATTTTGTTTTCTTTTGGAGTTATTACACTTAAAAACAAAGAACTCGCAAGAAAGGGAGCCCAAGCTTGATTCCTAACTACTCGGGCATCAAATTTGAAATCTCCCATGTGTTTTTAGCAGTATCATCCCTAAAAAATACTGAAGCGCAGATGTCAGTTGGAATGTCAAAGATTTATGAATGTTGTCTTGTATCTTGTGCGCAAGCATTCCTTTGATTAATGTTTTCCTTTTTGTGTTTACTTTTCATTTTTGGCAGTTTGATTGTTTATTTGAGCGTCCGGGTGCTGGGATTATTACGTTGTGTTGCGTTGATTCAATTTTTTTTAAAGAAAAATTCTTTGCGCCTGTTGGATTCGTTTGTAAATGGGGGGTCGTATGTGTAAAGAGGGAGTGGAGATAGGGAGAGAGAGAGGGAGAGAGAGAGAGAGAGAGA
>NW_004797442.1:728045-729625 GCF_000002075.1 Aplysia californica
AGACAGACAGACAGACAGACAGACAGACAGACAGACAGACAGACAGACAGACAGAGAGGTATGGGGAGGAGGAGAGAAAGGGGAAGATTCAGCGGGTGGATGGGGGAGTGAGGAGTGATGTCTTGGAGAAATTTTATCCTCTACTGGTCAGTCTGAAGACTGAGATTAATGGTGTGGACACAGGGCGTATACATGGGCGAATACACTGATTTTGGACAGGACGAAAAATTGAACAATCACACGAAAGGGCGTATGCCAACAGATGGCACGTTTTCGCAGTGAAATTATGAAAAACAAATGCAAAACTAATCTTGCTCCTTGTTTGATATCTTATCATTCCCACAACATCCAAATATCCCGATGGTAATTGCAATTTACTTAAATGACAAGGGAAAAGGAAGAAGCAACCAAAGTCTGAAAATCTTTCAATCGCTCTCCTGAAAAAGTAAGAAAACAGGGATACGCCCTTTCGTGTGATAGGCGACGGACTATGCATGTGTGTGTGTGTGTGTGTGTGTGTGTGTGTGTGTGTGTGTGTGTGTGTTTGCGAGCACATGAGTTGTTATGTGTGTCTGTGCATATTACATATTATGTGCGGGTTAAAGTGAACGTACTTGTGATTGTACAGTGGGTGTCGCATCCAACGAGGTTGCCGGGGCCGGCTTGTTATCGTCGTTGGATCCGACCTCTCGTTGAACGTGACTAAGGCTAAAGTAAAGAAAGGAGACAAGTTATTATATTATACGATGTACCACTGCCAGTAATTGAAACAGTTGTTCCCCCTGGTGACGAAAATCTCAAACAGCATCAGTGTGCACGTGTTTGAGCTGTGTTCTGACCGTCATTTCTGCATTATATTTATTTTTTCCCCCGGAACACTTCTCGTGTGGAAACATACCCTCTCACATCTAGGCCTAGATCTACATAAAGTAAAGGCGGGAACTTTGATTTTCTGATCAGGGGAAGAAAAGAAAATTGAAAAAAAAATGAAGGTCTCGCTCTAGACCTACCCATCCAGAGTCCATCCAGTTTCTCCACACAGCCCGCATCGTGTTCACACCCGCCCCCTCCCATCCCCACCGTAGGTTAGCCCTCGTCTATCCTCTTGGCTCTGGGGCCCATATTAATGATATTAGGAGGCACACTAGATCTAGAATTTAGCAATACAATGAGTCAGGAATCGAGGATTGGCCTTGTGCTTCGCGTTAGATGGAGAGAAAGGAGAAAAATCCATCGCTTTTGGGGCCGCTAATTGCTTTTATTTGGTTATTGTGACCTCGTTGAAAGCGACTTCAGTCTGTTTGCAACCTTGTTGGAGCTGACGTACATGTACAAGGAGATATTGAGGAAAAAATCGGGGATTAAGGATTGCCTCGTTGGAGCCGACTTCTCATTGAATGTGACCTCGTTGAATGCGACACCCACTGTATTCTTTGGTTTGGGTTTTCCTTTTTTTTTCTTTGAATATTATGTAGATTAATCTAGGCGTATGCTGAATCTTTTGGATAGCTTATCCAGAATACAATTGCTTTTCAAAAAGTACCCGACACCAAATGAGAATACTGGTATCTTATTCTTTT
>NW_004797442.1:730018-731993 GCF_000002075.1 Aplysia californica
GAAAAAAAACCCAAAATCTCTCGGAGAGCTGACCATTCACGTTCGTGAGCCCAAGATTTGATAAGCGGCTCCGTCCTTCGTTTGAGTTCATGTGGTGCAGATAAAGGAGAAAAAAAAATCGAGCTTCCGCAAAACAGATAACGGTAACACAAAATGATCGAATAAATGGCATCTGTTGATTCAGTTTGTGTCTTGTGTTTCGCTCTTGTGTAAGCGGTCGACATTCGAATCTCCTCCCTCCTCCCCCGAAAAATAATTCTATAACCATTTATTTGCGAAATTTCCATAACTGGCTATATCCTCTTGGAGAAGTACGTTGAATGAAAGGAAAATTCCCCGCCTCTTCAGTTGTTTTCGCTCTGTCGTAAAGTGTGCGTTCAATGTCGTGCATAGTATGGCAAACCATCCAACTACCCTGTGGTTTTTAACTACAAGGGGCAAGGATTGTTTAGACAATAAACGAGTCAAAGTAAAGCTCGCAAACCTTGTACCAAACAGAAAAGGTAACTCATCCGAGTCATGGATTGGTTCAGTAATAATAATAATAATAATAATAATAATAATAATAGATGATAGAATTTGTACAACGCTCATTCCCGCTCAACAGCAAGCTCTGTGCGCTTTAAATCCATATTATTATCCCAGCAGACCTGAAATAATTCTGAAACAATCTCAACTTCTTGGGAAGCATAGTGCAAGCTGCCATTTTATAGGCGCTAAAACACTAACATATTGCAAGATCTTTCACTGTCTGTGAGCGGGTATCCATTCCCCGGGGTGAAGTGAGGAAAATTCGTGTCAAGTGCCTTTCCCAAGGACACATCGTCGGTCCTGAGGATCGAAGCCCCGAACCCGCAACCACATGATTACGAGTCCGGTAGCCTAATCACTAGACTACTGACCTCACATGACTTCAACATGACGTACTATGACGTGTTTGTTTAGTTATTTAGATCCTGATCAAGTTCCAAGCCGACCCTAAATCCACAAAAGAAGTCATGTACCCCATTAGGCTCCCGTATTTTACTAGCAAATGCCATACTGGTTATAATAGGAAATGCCTAAATTAACAATACAGCTCTTGTTGGGCTCTCTGAGGACGATGACAAGCAAACATCTCACGATTTATGCCAATAAATAAATCTTAGATACGACAAACTTACTTTTTGCGTGCATCTGATTATATGTGTGCTCGTATTTTTCAAATATATGTATTTCT
The DNA here is from genome assembly GCF_000002075.1 of Aplysia californica. Taxonomy (NCBI): domain Eukaryota; kingdom Metazoa; phylum Mollusca; class Gastropoda; order Aplysiida; family Aplysiidae; genus Aplysia; species Aplysia californica. The sequence goes on from NW_004797442.1 coordinate 731,238, forward strand.
AAAATATAATATCATTGTAGGTTACACTGTAGAGTACCGTAGTTACAACCTTTGACATTCACATAAATATCGAAGGTATTTTACAATCACAACTTGAGAGAATAGGGTGGTACGATATAGTCTTAAATTTAATACCGCTATAAATAGTCTAATGGTGTTTAAGAAGTGAGACTTCCGAATTTGACACCTCTTTCTGAAAAAGACCGAGGGGAGAGGGTTGAGAAGCTTCCAGGCTTTCCAGACTATCTTAGTCCTGGAACGCGCTGTTTGGATTCAAAATAGTGTCACCTGCGCTGTAATCCAATTTGATACATCACTTGAGCCAGCGGGGCTCCCAAATTTGAGCGGTTTATTCGCTTGAAGAAGGATGGTAGGAAAACGATTAAAGAGTACAAAAAAGGAGGGGGGGGGGCATAGGCCAGATTTTTGTCCATTTGATATTTTGTTTTCATACTTGTATTACTTGATTAGATCCATTTAGTCCGAGAATACTATTTTGTATTCAAGAGGGCCTCAGCTACGCACTAGATCTAGTGACATAATTTAAAATAATCTTACAAGGAAATAACATCAGTAGTCCATGTTATGAACACGTGACAGAAAGGCCGTTGTCCTCAGTATTCTACTTGTAACAAATGCCTTTTTCTCTTACCTTACAGGCTAAATAACTGCACCCTGCGAACCAATTGATCGTTGGCCCCAACTGCAATATCACACAGTTGTCTTTTGCCTTTTTGTGAGTGTGGGGGGTGGGGG
>NW_004797442.1:734597-735711 GCF_000002075.1 Aplysia californica
CATTATTATTATTATTATAAAATAACAACAGAAAATGTGACTTTTGTTGACTCTGTCTCTTTCCCTCAAAGGAAAACTAATAGTCTTTCACTCCGATCTCCACACTAGGTGGAACTACATCAACCCTCTCAGCTGGCTGGAGGGGAACCAAAGAGACCCGGTGTTTTTTGTCGACTCCACGCCCTTTGACAACAGAGGGGACTTTGAGAATTACTTAGCCAGGCTTAATGAGATGCCCAGATTGGTGAGACACTTTTGATTGTTTTTGTTTACCCGGGTATCCTTTTGTTGTTCTCTTTACTGACAAGATGTTGAGGGTGGGTGGTTGGTGAGTGCTCTGGTGTGGTTTGCTCCTGGTTTTTTTTAAATCAAACACCTATCGTCCTGATCTATCCTTTTTTTATTTGCTACTCTCTTGTAACACATCTAATCTTCGGCACATATATGCCCTTATAGTGTTGCAAGTGCCGTAAAATCCTTATTAAAACTAAAATAAGATGGTGAGGTGCCATATGAGTCAGATTTCTAAACCACCTGATTGTTTGCCTCTGAATATAGTGGGGAAAAGGTGTCGGTGTTGTTCTCCTGGTGGTTCTGATCAAGTCCCATCTGGTTTTGTTGACGGCTCTCCTCAGATTATAATTACTCTTCTTCAACGAAATAATGTCGACTTTATGTTCTTGGTTCTGATTGCAGTTTGACGAGTACATAACATTATTTGACGAAGCCATCAGTTTGGGAAGAACTTCTAATATACTATCGGTGGTAAGTCAGCCTTTTGATGTAGAGATGTGCTGCAGGGGTTACTCATCACAGTTTTATGATGCAAAATTGTCTTGATGAATAAACATTGACCTTGAGTTTATTTATTAACGTTTTAAACATAGGATGTTGATAATTGTACTGTTTCTGGAAGGATACATTACTCTATCTGAGTGATCCTTTGCTATAGCGGATTATACACTCGGCAGCGTGTAGATATTTTAATTTTTTTAAAACACCTGTTTCTTAAAAAAAATATACATCTCCTACATGCTTTACACAAATTTATTATAATTTCGTTCTTATCTCACGTACATTTGTGTGTGTATGTGTGTGTGTGTGTGTGTGTGTG
>NW_004797442.1:736658-737863 GCF_000002075.1 Aplysia californica
AGACATGTATTTACAAATGTCCTGTCTTGTTTTGCGTCATGCGTGAGTGCACCTAATCTTTGTAACATCCACTGCTATTGTAAACGACCAAGACACATTTCTCCCAGCGAGAAGCTTAAAGATTGTCATTGTCATTGCCATTGTCACTGTCATTGCAGAATCGAGTTCCGATGCAAATCGAGTATATTCTCCAACATGAGATTGAGCACTCGGTGTACTTCAGCCCATTCCTTGATTACCTCGACCATTTTAACCATTCAATACCAGCCAAAGTGAGGTAGTGTATACGTGTAAAGTATCGCTTTCTAAACCTACCATTTTTTCTCTCTTCTTCTCTGTCTTTGTGTGTCTCCCCCTCCCCTCTATTTCTCTCTCTCTCTCTCTCTCTCTCTCTCTCTCTCTCTCTCTCTCTCTCACACACACACACACACACACACACACACACACACACACTGTAGAGATCTACCACAACTATAAGAAGTTTATCTAGTCTATGTCCGATTTTATCCTATCTTATGACGTGTCTCTCCTAGACATGCGAGGTTGGACCCGAAACGGAATTCGAGCCTGACGGCCTGCGAGCATAGCGACCTAAAAACTTACAAACCTCGAGAAGAACACCCCCACCATTGCCCTTAAGGCGAGAGGAAAAGACATGACTCTCATCCTTTGGGACTACAATAACCTTTAAGAAAGATCAGCTGGCAGCTGTGCTTGACGCTTCACAAAAGATAACAGCGAACAAAAATAAAGGAACACCGGAAACACAAAAGCCGCCCTTGGGACTGGCAGAGAAAGGGTAGAGTTGCCCATGGATTTAATTAATTGAAGTCAAGCCAGACCTGCTCCATCACTTCAACTTTTGCTGTACCAAAACGGAAAGGTTCTGTATGGTCCTCATCGATTACGCGAAAACTACTCCCCTCACACTATAATCTCGCTTTTTTCGGACTTCCTTCAATATCTGTCTTTGTAGGTCACCTTAAACCAGTAATAATGGTAAAGTTCAACAGTGCATTCTTAAAATAATTTGAATTGTCTCTCGCCCATGACGTCACTGCCACCCAAACCAGGCCCCACAAGGCGGCATTATCACCGACAGTCAATATACTTCTTTAAAGAAAACAAACTATTATTATACTGTTATTGTTATATTCACACACACACACACACACACACACACACACACACACACACACACGCAC
>NW_004797442.1:738522-740586 GCF_000002075.1 Aplysia californica
GGGGGGTCGCAAATACACGAAGAAACCATTTGTTTTGGCTCTGACTTCATTAAATCATGGTCAGTTCTACTGTCTGTGGGAGCTGGGTACTGGGCCCTGAGGGGTTCCTCTCATAAAGACCGGAGTCAGATTCCCACATGGGGCAACTCTACATGTGTGTGAGTGTGTGTGTGTGTGTGTGTGTGTGTGTGTCTCTCTCTCTCTTTCTCTCTCTCTCTATGCATGGGTGTTTGAGTGCGTGTGCGTGTGTGTGGGAGAGGGAGTTATGACTTCCATTCTAATCGCAGGCAAACATTAAAACGTTCCCACTCACTTATTAAAATGTTTTGGAATGAGAAGTGTACTGAACGTGAGCTCTATAAACAAATCTATGAATGAGAAGTCATGACCCTACTCGAGATTTTCTTGTCCTAACTGTTAACTCGTTAATACAGTAGAGTATTGGAATGTACATCAGGATTTTCTATATTTTGTTTACTCGTGAATTTCTCTTTAATTGCCATGCCACATGTCGAATATAAATTGAGATATTAGAGTCAGAGGAAGGAAGATTTACGTTATCACATTATTGTGTATCATAAATTCTGATTCTGCGTAACAGATACGATGGACGAAAACTGAATATTAACTGTTTGTGGTTGTCGTTGCTGTTATGGTCTTTTCAACTTTTCATTGTTAACTGTTGCGTTCGTTTCACAAGAAATAATTGCAAATGAATAAATAAATAAATAAATATATAAATAAATGAGTAAATAAATAAATAATATTCTTTTTTGTAGCCCTGTATCTTCCAGTGTGTTATACCCACAGTAAAAAGAAGAAGGCAAACGAAGCAGCGGCAGATAAAGAGAAACTTGTTAGGAAAACCCGAACAGAAGGGGGATAGGGAAACCACAGGATAATGTGGAATTTCATAGAGCTTCTGGGCGGAAACATTAATGGAAATCCGTCATCACTGATACATGTCTCAGTTCTTGCACTTCAGGACTATAATCTTCCAGATGGCCCACTCGGCTTCACCATAACTCCCTCACAAGATACATAGAGTTACCGCTTGGTAGGCACATATCGTTTGTACTCACGTTAGGTTTGTTGCTTTCCTTGCCATTGTCGATAGAAAAGAGTTTTTGTTTTGCTCACAAGCATACCCGTTGAGGTACATTACTGTTTTTAAGGTTGTAAACACGCCATTGTTGTTGTTGTTGCTGTTGCTGTTGTTGTAGGTTTGAGTTGTTGTGTGTGTATTTGTAATTGGTCGCACGAGGGGGCTATCCTGAAAAATGCTGTTTTGAGAAAATTGAAGGTAAAGTATTTGCCCCTTGTTCAGTTTCTTTAAAAGACAAGGAGAGTTTTCTCTATAACCAAGCAAATATACGCACCTATGAAACCAAAATTCTCCTATAGGTAGGGCAATGCCCACTTTTGGTGTAGGTCAAGATTTCTGGAAACCCCTGAAATCTGGGTTAGCCCGCTTGTCCTTTAAAAGCGACCGTATTGTCTGGCCGACGGGTTTAGGTGACAACAAGGTCTATAATGCCACTGTTGCGCCGAACTGTGGCACAAAGAAAAGTGCTTCTCTTCAGAGTCACAGCCTCTTAAACGTGTGAGGCAGTCCAGTCTCCTTCCGTGCTCCCAAATAATTGCCGTCTCCAGCTTACGATTGATATTGTTTGTTATTATTATAATTAATGTTTTTGATGGAGATAGTAGGCTACTGTTGGTGGTGGTGGTGCAATGACGAAGGTGATTGTAGTAGTATAATTAATGGCCGTTTCTGTATTAGTTATTGTGGACAAGTTCATTTCTTTCATTTCAAGGCTTATATCTAAAAGGTTGTGTTCTGTGTTTCAGATTTACATGCCCCAGACTCGTTTGGGTATCGGAGTGGGCTCCCTGCAGGGAGGTAAAGAGTACTACCAGGCCTGCCTCAAGTGGTATCTCTCCCTAGACATGACCCCGGAGGAGGTTCACAAACTGGGGCTCCGGGAGGTAGATCGCGTCGTCAAGGAGATGAGAACTGTGAGTGTCTTCGTGGCCATGACTGTGTGTGTGTGTGTGTGTGTG